>NC_056725.1:43004804-43122304 GCF_019279795.1 Protopterus annectens
TATTTGGTCTTCTGTACATACTTTCACTAAGCATTACAAGTTGGATGTTATTTCCAGGGTCAGAGCAGGTTATGTCAGGGCTATCCCTGCATGGGTTTGTGGAAGGCTCTTCTGTGCCTTCCTCCTCCCGGGCTTCCCCTTGAGCTATTCTACTCTCCCATAGGTAAAGAATACTGCAGCAGTGATATGGAAGGACATAGTACAGTTATGCAAAATCTTACTATAACAGTAGATGGCCTTCTCTTCACTGTTGCAGTATTCAGTCCCTCCCTCCTGTTCCCTCTGTTCTAGCTATAGCCTTGCCCTTCTCTTGCCCTCCTGGCTGAGGGGCTTACTTTGCTCTTCCCCTTTCTCTTTCTGGATGCACATGTTCTAGTTGTACCTATGGGCATTCTATTCTTCCTGCGGCATTTTCAGTTCTCAGTGTGTGCATCCGTATGTCACCCTATGTTCTCCGCCTTGCACGGGGAGCACAACTGTGATGTATGACACCTATCAGAATTAAAGGCTTTGGTATACTGGCTGGACATTGGGCTATCTTTGGCAAGAGCTCCCTTAGATAAACAATGCTGCAACAGTGAACAGAAGGGCATCTACTGTTATGGTAAGATTTAACACAGCAGCACTTTGTGATCCAAGTAGATCTGCTTTTACAGCAAGCTTCCATAGATAAGGTCCCCTACCAAGAAAGGGTAAGGGGATGTTAGTCAAGACTCTTCTTTGTTCCAAGAATGGAGGGCACATTGAAACCCTTACTAGACCTATCAAGATTAAATAGATTTTTTCTGGTTTCCAAGTTCAAAATGATTATATTAGAAAAGCTCTTGCCCATGCTTTCTCCGTGGACTTGCATCATCACCTTATATCTAAAAGATGCTTATCATTATATTCTCATTACAAAGTTTCACAGAAAGTATCTACATTTCAAAGCAAGTGGAAATAATTTTCAATTCTCTGTTCTGCCCTTTGGCTTGTTTACTGTGCACAGCATATTCACCAAATGTCTGTCTCCAATAATATCATACTGCAAGATCAAAGGTATTCAACTCTACCCTTACCTAGAGGACTTCCTGATCCAAGGAGATTCTGTGAAGCAGCTTCCTTCTGCCCTAGGCCTAACTATGACCATTTTATCCTCCCTAAGTTATACCCTAAACAAAGAAATCCAATCTCTATCTATCCTGAAAGTTTGTCTTTCCAGTGCTTTCTGGACACAGACCTCAAAAGGGCTTTCCTTACAGAGGAAATTGTCACTTTCCTGACAACTATTTCCAATTTCATCTACCCCCCCCTCTCTGATTCAGCACTGGAGGTGCTCAGACGTCTGGGATAAATAGTTTCATGTATTTTAATGGCCTCCTAACCAAGAGAAAGATCCAGTAGCATTTAAAAATGTTTGAAACTAATGCAGCTAATATCTCATTCAAATAATTACACTTCTCCCCACTTTGAAAAGGAAACGCCAGTGGTGGATTTCTGTTTACAATCAAAACTTAGGGTTATCCTCACCCAAATCAGACTCTGACCACAGATGCCTCAGACCTAGCTTGGGGAGCATATTCCAATGACCTCCCAGCTCAAGGAAAATGGGAACAAAGCTTTCTGCAAAAACACATACCTCTAAAGGAAATAATGGCCGTTCCAAGGATATTCCAGCCTTCAACAAACTATGACAATCAGGTACTTTACTGATAGATACAGACACCACCGTGATGTAGCACATAAACAAGTGGAGGGGGCACTCACTCCTATCATCCGAATCTCCTGACTATATCTTTGTGGGACACAGTTCAAATCTATATCTTCTAGCCCACTACCTGCAGGGAAAAGCAATTCTGTAGCATATCACCTTAGCAGGTTAGAAGTGAACCTTCATTACTGGACCTTGAACAAGAATATATTCAGTCTCATCTGCATTTCTTGGGGTGTGCCAGAAATAGAACTTTTTGCTTCTGACCAAAACATTCAGCTCCAAAAATTCTGCTCAATGGCTAAATATCCTGAGTCCAGGATGGATTCCGTCTTCTTTTAAATGAACAGGTCAGTTTCTTTATGCATTTCCACACATTTCTCTCACCTCCAAAATACTAGTGAAAATCGGGGAAAGATTGAAACTGATAGCACCTTTTTGGCCAAGGCAACATTGGTTCCCTCTCCTATGCAGCCTGTGCAGGGAAAAAGTATGGTTGCTTCCACAACAGGTTTACCTTCTAACTCATACACCACAATCTCAGCACCTTGAGGCTGACATCTTGTTTAATTCACTAACTGCTTCCCAAGGCCTATCTTTGGATAAGGACATGCTAAACATCTTAAAAGAAGCCATAAAACCTAGTACCAGAAAGTCATATATTTCAAAATGGAAAAGGTTTTAATTTAGGTGCCAGCAACAAAGGTCAGCTATGTTCTTACATACCTTACATATTCACCCACATCTGGTTTGTCTTACTCAACCATTAAAATATACTCTTCAACCATCTCTGCCTGCCTTCCTGTGCAGCCTCCTCTTTTCTGTCAACCCCTTATGAAGCAGTCCTTTAAAGGTATTATCCACTTGAGGTCTCCAAGAAGACTTCCCACTCCTTCTTGGGATCTCAGTTTTGTGCTGGAAAAGTTCACATTACCTCTACTCAAGCATGCAGCTACAACTGAAATTAGCCTTTTTAGTGGCTATTTTGTCTGCTAGACAGGTTTCAGAAATGCAAGCTATTATGTGCACTACACACTCTTCCATATTTTTCACCAAGACAGAGTAACCCCTCAGGACAAATCTGTCATGCAAAATGTGGGTTTCTGGATTTTCTCTAAATCAGTCTATTCATTTCCTTGCATTTTTTCCCTCACCTTCAGAATAGGGGAGAATGTTTCCTGCATTCACTTGATGTTCACAAACAAATCCTATCAGCAAATCATCATCTTTTGGCTGTTCCCATTAGGGGTCACCACAGCAGATCATCTGTTTCCATTTCTTCCTGTCCTCTGCATCTTGCTCTGTCACACCAACCACCTGCATGTCCTCTCTCACCACATCCATAAACCTTATCTTAGGCCTTCCTCTTTTCCTGTTACCTCGTAGCTTCATCCCTCATCAGCAAATGTCCAAACCAACGTAATTGTGCCTCTCTGGCTTTCAAACCTTTCAACCTGGGCTGACCCTCTAATATACTTATTCCTAATCCTGTCCACCCTCATCACACCCACTGCAAATCTTAACATCTTTAATTCTGCCACATCCAGCTCTAACTCCTGCCTTTTTGTCAGTGCCACCGTCTCCAACCCATATAACATAGCTGGTCTCACTACCCTCTTGTAGACCTTCCTTTTCACTCTTACTGGTACTCATCTGTCACAAATCCCTCCTGACAGTCTTCTCCACCCACTTCATCCTGCCTGTACTCTCTTCTTCACCTCTCTTCCACACTCAGCGTTACTATGAACTATTGATCCCAAGTATTTAAACTCATCCACCTTCACCACCTCTACTCCTTGCATCCTCACCATTCCTCTAGCCTCCCTCTCATTCACACACATATATTCTGTCTTAGTCCTGCTGACCTTCATTCCTCTTCTATCTAGACCATATCTCCATCTGTCCAGGGTCTCCTCCACCTGCTCCCTACTCTCACTACAGATCACAATGTCATCTGCAAACATCATAGTCCACGGGGACTCCTGTCTGATCTCATCTGTCAACCTGTCCATCACCACTGCAAATAAGAAAGGGCTCAGAGCTGATCCTTGATGTAATCCCACCTCCACCTTAAACACATCCGTCACTCCCACTGCAGACCTCACCGCTGTCACACTACCCTCGTACATATCCTGTACCACTCTTACATACTTCTCTGACACTCCCAACTTCCTCATACAATACCACAACTCCTCTCTAGGCACCCTGTCATATGCTTTCTCTAAGTCTACAAAAACTCAATGCAACTCCTTCTGACCTTCTCTGTACTTCTCCATCAACACTCTCAGAGCAAACATTACATCTGTAGTGCTCTTTCCTGGCATGAAACCATACTGCTGATCACTAATCATCACGTCCCTTCTTAACCTAGCTTCCACTACTCCTTCCCATAACCTCATGCTGTGACTGATCATTTTAATCCCTATGTATAGTTACTACAGCTCTGCACATCACCCTTATTCTTAAAAATCGATACCAAAACACTTTTTTTCCATTCCTCAGGCATCCTCTCACTTTCCAAAATTTCATTAAACAATCTGGTTAAAAATTCCACTGCCATTTCACCTAAACACCTCCATGCTTCCACAGGTATGTCATTTGGACCAACAGCCTTTCCATTCTTCATCCTCTTCATAGCTATCCTTACTTCCTCCTTGCTAATCCATTGCACTTCATGATTCACTATCCCCACATCATCCAACCTTTTCTCCCTCTCATTCTCTTCATTCATCAACCCCTCAAAGTACTCTTTCCATCTGCTCAACACTCTCTCCTCGCTTGTAAGTATGTTTCCCTCATTATCCTTTATCACCTTTACCTGCTGCACATCTTTCCTAGATCAGTCCCTCTGTCTAGCCAGTCGGTACAGGTCCTTTTCTCCCTCCCTAGTGTCCAACCTTTCATACAACTCTTCAGATGCCTTATCCTTAGCCTTCACCACCTCTCTCTTTGCCATGCACCTCATCTCCTTATACTCCTGTCTACTTTCTTCATCTCTCTGACAATCCCACTTCTTCTTTGCCAGCCTCTTTCTCTGTATACTCTCCTGTACTTCCTCATTCCACCACCATGTCTCCTTGTCATCCTTCCTCTGTCCAGATGTCATACCAAGCACCTTTCTAGCTGTCTCCGTTACTAGCTCTGCTGTAGTTACCCAGCTATTTGGTAACTCTTCACTGCCACCCAGTGCCTGTCTTAACTCTTCCCCGAACTCCACCTCACAATTACCCTTTTTCAATTTCCACCATTTGATCCTTGGTGCTGCCCTCACACTCCTCCTCTTCTTGATCACCAACGTCATCTTACAAACTGCCATCCTATGCTGCCTAACTACACTTTCCCCGGTCACCACTTTACAGTCTCCAATCTCCTTCAAACTGGCCCTCCTACATAAGATATAATCTACCTGTGTGCATCTTCCTCCACTCTTGTATGTCACCCTATGCTCCTCCCTCTTGTTAAAATATGTATTCACCACAGCTATGTCCATCCTTTTTGCAAAATCCACCACTATCTGACCTTCTGCATTCCTTTTCTTAACACCATACCTACCCATCACTTCCTCATCCCATCTGTTCCCTTCACCAACATGCCCATTGAAATCTGCTCCAATGGTACAGTCATCACGACTTCATTCAACTCACTCCAAAATTTTTCTTTCTCGTGCATCGCACACCCAACTTGTGGAGCATATGCACTAACAGCATTCATCATTACACCATCAATTTCCAGCTTCATAAACATCACTCTATCCAACACTCTTTTCACCTCCAAAACACTCTTAGCATACTGCTTCTTCAGGATAACTCCTATGCCATTTCTCCTCCCATCCACACCATGATAAAAAATTTGAATCCACCTCTGATACACCTAGCCTTACTCCTCTTCCATCTGGTCTCTTGCACACATAATATACCAACCTTCCTTCTGTCCATCATATTGGCTAGCTCTCTCCCTATACCAGTCATACTGCCAACATTCAAAGTTCCAACTCTCACTACCACAGTCCTAGACTTTCTCCTCACTTCCTGCCTTTGGCCATGCCTTCCACCTCCTCTCCTCCTTGGGCCAACAGTAGCCCAATTTCCACCAGCACCCTGTTGGCTAACAGTACTGGTGGTGGTCGTTGTTAACCCGGGACTCGACCGATCTGGTATGTAAATATTTACTGGTGTCCGCATGAATAATTTGGCCACGCTTTATGCCGGATGCCCTTCCTGATGCAACCCTCCTCATTTATCCGGGCTTGGGACCGGCACAAAGAAATGCACTGGCTTGTGCATCCTCAGTGGCTGGGTTGAAATCCTATCAGCAAATAAACTGCTTAAAAGTGATTTCCAGCTGTACTGCCTTTTGTTATCAACATAATGATAAGCAAATTCCACAACATATCAGATTGCATTCTACTGGGGCTATTGCTACCACTAATGATTTTTTAGAGAGGATCCCACCAGGCAGATTTTAGAGGCTGCCACTTGGTGCTCTGTTCACACCTTTGCCACATGTTACAGTCCTCCTATTTTCTCCAAATCCAGGGCTGGAGTTGCTTCTGTAGTTTTGCATGGCAGTCTAGCTACTGCTTATACATTTTTCTTAAAACATACCCCTTTCTCAGTTTTGGGAATCATCCCATATAGTGATTACTGCAGCAGTGAAACATAATGAACACAGTTACAGTTGTGTCTATTTACTGTAAGTGTCTTCAATGTTGCAGTGTATCTTTTCTCTTTCTCCACCCCTTCTATCATTCTGTAAGGTTGGGATGGGCATCTTTTCCTTTATCCCTTTATCCTTTCTCTCGCTATCCCTGTCTTCTCCCATTAGCTCTTTAATGTATTTTCACTGCAGTTATCTGTGCCGTAGCTTACTTTGTCATGTGATTTTATTGGCTCTATTTAAGTTATTGTGGTAAAATATTTATGTATTTAGCTGAGGAAGGCAATTTTAGTGAAAGTGGTCCTGACTTTGTGTTCTGTACTTCACATTAAAATAATTTTTATTCTTCATTTCAAAAGTAATGAGCTTTTTTGGGTGATGTATGTTTTTTGATGTTTTATGCACCTGTTTTTCAGTTCCATGCTTTATCTGATGCCAATTTGTGTTTTATACCTTATACCTTGTATGTAAATTTGCCAGCTAATGTAATATTTGTTTATGGAAAAAGCTTGGATTCAGTGAAACACAAAGTACTGACTGATACAAATAGTGTAATAGGAAAAGGTCTACAACAAGGTGATTAACATGATGGCTAGACAAAAAGCAGGATGAGAAGAAATGGATTGTGGAATATTCACAAGAGGTGAATCCAGGCAATGGAATATGACAAGGATCAGAGTTAAGTTTGACTTACGTCTGGTAGACAGTCCCTGGATAAAAGACTCTCTAACCACTTACTGCACTCATGACGTAAAAACGTTCATAGATGATACGATAGAAAGTAATGTTTGTAATGAATGGGGGCTGCTGTGGAATCACTAAGGAAGACGGCTTCTTAGGAAGCCAATGCATTCCAGATAAACATTTTAAAGATGAGTAGGTAGCAGATTCATAGTTACAAGTCGTGGAGGGCAAGGCGAACAGTTGCCTTGTGAGTGAACTGTCAGGGAGTGTGATGGTGCAGGATTGCACTACTTGCATTGGTTTTTGAAAGCTAATATTGTATTTCTGGTTATAGCTGAATACTGGAAGTACTGAAGTGATTTATGTGAGATAATTTAACTGTAGCAGTCTACTCATTACATCTGTAGACAGATGTTTGCAACAGTAGAAGAGCTTGTTTTTTTCCTTCGTAGCTCAAAGTTGATGGGGGGGTTCACTTCAGACAACTGCATAGGGCGCCAAATGACCCTGCTATTCTGAGCAGGATAATAAAGTAATGGGTCCTCCAAGTATGAGCACCAGTCCTGTAAGCAACTCGAATGGAATGTGAATCAGAAAGGAGTCTAAGGGGATAAAGAAATGCTAATATATGTAACTAAAGATGGAAGAGATTTCGGAGAGTAAACCTTTGTGAATGGCATGTGGCAGTTGAGAAAGGAAGCATAAATCTGAAAAGAGTAGCAAATGTCAATTAGTGAACCTTATTATCGAGGACTGAAAAATGTAAATAATGTCAGAAAAAAGAGACTGTGCGGCAAGGCTCTTTACCTGAGAGAGAAGTGAAAGAGCAGTGGTAGAAGTGAGTACAGAAACAACTGTGTACATGGGGAGATCAAAGCGGAAAGGCAATATATGCAGGTCATGAGCAGCTGAATTACAAAGTGATACAGGCAATATGAGGAAAATAAAATAAAACTTATCTACTCATTCTTGAAGGTAGAGGGGATGAGGAGGAAGAGGGCAAAATGGAAACTCAAGAGACAGATGCAATGTAATTTTAAAGCAAATTAATGCTATTGTAACTGATGTGAGAAATTTGCTGGTCATAGCAGGATGCATTAAAATGCAAGCTGAAGAACTTGAGCAAAACTATATGGATGCTACAATCAGAACTTGATGGAAACATAAATGGGAAATATTGTAGATTGTGTAGTTTAGAGAAAGTAAGTTTAAGAAAAGATATCTTGGAAAACAGATTCTGAAGAGCTAGCTTAGAGATTATAGTGATGACAGGGGAGGTGCAGCAAAAGCTAGAAATGGGTCCAGTGCTATGGCACTTAAAGACAGATCTGTAGGGTGTTTGTAGTATGTAGCATTTATAAAGATCTAGCAGTGGGGTGGGGGTGTGCACATTACTGCTATACAACTAAGGAGGCCATTACATTTTATATCAAAATAAGGAGGTGCTAATAAATTGTGGGAACAGCAGTCCCTGGCAGTGGAGGAAGGAGTGCAGGAAACAATGAAGGTAGGACAGGGAGGAAGTGAAGGTGTGTGTGTGTGTGTGTGTGTGTGTGTGTGTGTGTGTGTGTGTGTGTGTGTGTGTATACACACACATATACATTTATATATTGCTGCAGCAGTAAATGGCACAGTGAAGTCAGCAGTTAGGACAAGCTATGTCACCCATTTGGGAATAGAGAGAGAGAGTCTGACACACATGCTCACTTGGAAGTAAAAATGGTGAAAGGCAGGGCTGAGTCAGTAGTTTTGTAGACTGATAAATACAGTCACACATAGCACCCCTGCCAGGGAAGATATTTTACCATTAAAGAACCCTGAAACAAAAGAAGATCATTGTGAACCAGCTGAGGTGACTTCAGGGAGAAAGATGTAACAGAGTTAATATTAATGACAAACTGGACTGAAAAGGGTGCCAGGTTCAGATCTTGCCAGGAGATCTAGTTATGGAAATGGATCCTATTATGTGTAGGACCTTTTGCAGAAGGGGGGACTCATGGAAAATGATGCTTCATTATGGTTTTGTTTTCTGTCTTCTGTGTGTCCCAGGCTAGGTGAAGAGTAAAAGGGGGAAAAGAAGAGCAGATGGATATGGTAGGGGACAAAGAGGTGCAGCTGTGTAAGGGAGATGAAGATGAATTGACAAAAGTCAGAACTCACAATAAGGAAAGACTTTTTTGCTTTGAGAAGAAAAGATGGTGGAAGTCCCACTGTGTGCAGTGGCCCAAGAGTGACTAAGGGCTGTTTCTGTAATGGAAATGTGTTTTCAAATCCCATCATTACTTAAAAAGTAATTTTATAATACATTCGACTAGTCAGAGTTGCCTGTCCTGTGACACAGGATGCTAATTTATCAAAGACTCCACTGTGTGCTTATTATTGCTCATAGGTTTGTAACCTCAGGCTCAATTCTTTATAACAGCTGTAGTCATATATTTATGTGTGTGTCTCTCTGCTTCAGACAGCAGAAAGGCCAGAAAGCCTGTATTTGTTATAGTACAAGTTCCAGGACCAAGGACTATTAGATGTAGGGCAAGTAATATGCAGTGACACATGCTGTTTTAATGTAGCTATTCCAGTATTAGTGAACGTATCTCTTATATATGGCTATTTGTTTAGGATCACCTGTAAGTAATGTTTATTTGTGAGTTGCACAGTAGAGCTGAAATGCAAGTTCTTTAATAATTGTACATGCTTACATATGTATTCTGTAACTTGTCAGATGCAAATTCAGTGTTTCTGCAAGGCCAACTGTGTCATCATATATTGCACTTCTAGACTGTATAACACATTTGTTATTTTAAATAAAGCTTATCTAAGACAAACTGTTCAAAACATTAAGTATGGTTGAACAAAAATGTTTCATTTCTTGGAAAAATTATGAGTATCCAATTAAAATGATATGACATCTTTGTAATAATCAGAAACTCTTAAGATAACATAAGCCCATACGGTTACAATTGTCCCAAGGTTCAGACAACTTTCTTTCTGTTCTTTCAAACTGACATATATGACAGTTCTGAAATGATGATTCCCTATTTGTAAACAGGAAAATAGATTTCATGTGGTTTAGTACAGAATAAAGTGTCATCTGCATTTCTTATAATGTCAGAGAGTTATTTCTTGAGTTATCATTTCCACAACAATTCCCATATGAACTAACGTACTCCTTGATGTCTTTTACACATGAAAATATTATACAGAGCAGATGGCATCTGTAGACCCACAAAGGGCTAACAAAGGCATACACAATCAGTAAGGACAGTGTAGGTGTTTATTAGTTTGCGTAGCTGTTAGTTTATACTATAAACTAAAACTAAGGAGATGGACATGTTTCATAACAGCTACATATAGATAGGTACGTTTAAACTACCCATTCTCTGTTTAGTGCAACTATAATGTAAATTAGTTCAGATTTCAGTAGTTAGTTGGTAGATAATTAGTATGGGAGAGTAAGACGTTTAGTTAAATCACTCTGGGCTGTGGAGATCCCTGTTTTTGGTTAATAAAATGCATCATATGTCATTTCTGCTTACAGAAAATTGTACTGTATAGTTAAGTCAGGTATATGAGAGAAGACACGGTCCAAATAAGCTGTGCTGTGTGACAGCTATAATGTTCTGTGTACTTCTGGCAGATTGTACAAGTTTTAGAATGTAAAAGGTTTTCATGGTACCATACTGCAAGCATGAGGCTGGGTGGAATAACTGTGGATTTAAGAGTAAGGAGGGAGGTATCTAAATGAGCCAGTGAGGGGAGGGGGTAAATATTACCCAGGGAGTAGTACTCAAGTGGCTATCAAGGCAGATGACTGGCAACAACTCTAATTTATCTTGTCTGGGGGGAGCAGTGGTACACCCTGGTGATTTGACCAAAGATCCTTGGGTTCCTGGCTGCTAAAGAGCAGATAGTAGATCAGGGGGGTAGGGGGTTGGAACAAAGAACATATACTGAGTAGAATTAAGGGAAAGAAATGGATATGTATGATTACTGACACTGGAGATAGCCAAGAGATAGAGAGAGAAAGATGGAAAGGTACAAGAAATGAGAGCAATGAGTGGTAGGTGGGTGGATGCTGTAGAGAAGCACGTTTGAAGATAGGGGAATGGTACTGAGACCACATTATGACTGAACCAGACATGAAGTAGATGAAATAATAGGATGTATAAAGACAATTGAAAGGGTGAAACAAAGGAGGCAGAAGGGAAAATATGGGAGGGTGGACAAATTTACATTTAGCAGACAGGAATATAAAGATGCATGTGTGCTGTATTACATGTGAGTAGATTACAAAGCCTTATGTGAATTTCACAGTATAATCCCAGGTAAAAACGGAGAGTCAGATCATTCATTTATCACAGTGTTATGGAAAGGGGGTAAGAAGGGACTGTACAGGTAGAGGTGGGGACATGGCTAAGTGACGCAATTCAGATCTAGTAGAGAGGATGCAGACCAAATGAATCAATTAGAAAAGGGAGAGGTAGGAATTAAAGAGAAGAATGGAATCAAGGAAGCTGGAAGTGATGGGAATATAGAGACTATCAAGATAGATGGCAGCAAAATTGTACAGAGCATAGAGAGTGGTGCCAGGAACAGATAGATCTGAATAAAGAAGAGAATAGGAGGAGCAAATAAAGGAAGAGATGGTGGTGGTACAAGAAGAACAGATATAGGCAGAAGTGAAGTGGAGGGGAAGGAGGTAGGGAAATAAAGAAGAAATAGATCTGAAATTATTGGTGTACAAACAAAGATGGCTGCCACGGAAACAGCAAGGCAGGAGAGTTACCCAGAATAAAGACATAAGAGAGGAATTCAATAAATTTTAAAGACACTATATACATGAAGAGAATCAGGTGGGATGAATTTTGAGGGATAGGAATGACCAGAACTCAGTGACAGAGACAGGGAAGGAATGCAGAAATAGATGATTATGAGAAAGGTAGTACTGTGAGCCAGACACAAGAAAAAAAGTTAAAGCAGGTGGTCCTGGGGGGGGTTCCCAATTCATTATTACTAGTTTGTAAGAACATATATAGGGGGTATTGGGCAAATTTATTTAAGAATATGAGGAGAAAGTGCTTCTAACAAAGTAGCAGGCAGAGTTGGTGGTGTTATGAGAAAGGAGGAAAGAAGATACTGCAAATTACAAATCAATTTCTAAAGCCATTAGTGCTATGAAAATTATGGCTAAGATATACACAGCTAGGATGGATAAATTACCAGCAAAGATAGTCAGGGAGTCATAAGTGGGTTTTATAAAAGGTCACCTATAGGTCATTGGAAACGTGTTAAATTTTATGAGTTGGTGTGAGACAGAAAAGATAAAAGTGGCAGGAGTGGTACTCATGAATATTCAAAATGCTTTTCCCTTTAGTTAAGTTGGGATTTTATGAAGATGACAATTGAAGCAACTACTGGAAGAAAGACGTGTTATATTGAGAATGCTACATTTAAAAAAATGTTTAAATTAGGGTAACAGAAATTTGTCAGGAAAGGTGAGGTTAGCAGAAGAACATTGCAGAGATATTTGCTGTCTCCGTGGAACTTCACTAATAAAGAATAAATATATTGATAGAAACTGGGGAATGAGAAACAAAGTAATAGCATATACCTGTTTATAGGTTCATAGATTAGTACTAAGTTAACTGCCCTTGCGAGCCATTTTAAGCCTAGCCAATTATCCCTTGTGAGACTCAAACCCTGCACTTTGTGTTTGTAAGGCAAACACCTTAACCATTAGGCCACCCTCCCTCTGACTGTTTGCTGATAACTGCAGGTTATTACTGGAGATGTAGAAAAGATAACTCAGATGTTAAGCATTTTTGATGAATTTGGAAATGAATGAGGCTTGGTATGTCATCTCATGAAATCATTAGTAATAGGTATAGGAGTACACCAGAAATCCTATGTACAAAGGAGGATGTAGGTGTAAAAATATATCTAATAATAGGAAAGATCAGACAGAAGAACTGGAGGAGTTAAAGGACATGATAAAAAGAATGCTGGACAACAGACCAGTAGGATGAATGCACACTGAGTGGGAGAACAGAACTGATAAGAGTTGATGGTATGGTTGTTAGTGGTCTACATGTGCAGCTCAAATCAATGGCAGCGTTGCTAGGAACAATACTGAAGATATGGGATTGATTTGTAGGGAAGGAGAATTGAGAGAGGAAAAAATGAATGAGGGCCTGAAAGCCAGTAGGAGTGTGAGGTATGCCCGACATTAAGAGATCTATTATATATAGCAGTGTGTACAGTGCAAAGGCTGAGTGGTATTGAGAATCATGAGATTAAACAGGATAATGATAGAAGGGGAGAATAAATAATTTCAGGGAAGTAGAGAACATACAGAAAGTAGTGAAAATCTACAAAGGACGTTTATGAAAGAGGTGTGAGACAAAGGATCTAAGGGACTATAATTAAAGATCTACTGAGTGACAGAAGTTCCATGCAAAGGAGTGTAGTATTGCTGGAAGTGAATTCATCCTCAAGTCTTGGTGAATACCTTCAAGAGGAGGACCCCAATTTTCACAAAATCTTACCAACATGATACTGATATGTAGTCTGCATTATATAGCATATATCATGGACAGAAGCAGTTTAAAAAAATAAAAAAGATAGCTGGGTGCACAAGACCCAGGATAAAAAAGTACCCAATCCTGGTAGGTGCACAGGTGCCAGGACTGAAAAAAATTACAATGTAAAATCCTCAAGACACAGAAAGAGTCCTACAATGGGGCTAGGCCAGGCTGAGGGGAGAGGATGGCCCATCTGTTGTAGAAGGAAGCAATGTCCACAAAAATCTCAAAAACTGATAAGCCAAAAAAGAGCCTTAAAGACAGTAGAGGGAACTACTGAGTATAAGAAAAAAATGATGTATTGTTAGTGTGATGCCCCTGCACTGGCCCAGTAATCAATGAGCCTCAGTCCTCACCACTGGCAACAGTGAGTGGTGTACACAGTGGGAGGATGACAAGTACACACACAGTAAAGTACAATTTCTCTTAAGAGCACACAGAGATTACAGTCAGTCTGGGGCAGTTTTTCCCTCTTTCTCCAGATCCCCAATAAGACACCCCACTGGCACAGCCATAGAGTTAAGATCTCAGCTGAGGGGTCAAACCAAAACCTCCAGCACCCTCTCTGTCTAACCAGGGCTTCGTGTCCCTGCTCAAGTAGCTTCCACACACACACTTTGAGATGTCACTTACACACACACACACACACACACACACACACACACACACACACACACACACACACACACACACACACACACACACCTGTGGAAGGCTGGCACAGGTTTGCTAGCTATGCCCCCTTCTGCCCAGACTATAAGGTAGTTATCACTGCCACCAGCCCCTGCTTATAAGCCACCATAAAGGCCCTTACAAAGGGTGACCAATCCTACTATGTAATGTTACTATTATCCAAATGGTAAGTGTGACCAAGAGCAATGCTATTGAAGTAGCATGTACAGTGTCACAGTATTATGCAAGAATTTTTATCTGATGAAACAACCTTTCAAAGAATTAGTTTTGAGGATATTAAAAAAAATGTGTAATGGGTGTTAATATGTTTATATATGAGATGCAATTGGAAAATTATATTTCTATTGAACTATTTAACATTTTCATTGTTCTATGTCCAATAACCCCAGTGTTATATGGTTTACCAAAAATACATAAATCATTGACCCCCCCCATGAGACCTATTGTCTTGGGGAGGGGATGGGTCACAGAACCTATTTCTATATACTTAAAATCAATTTTAAGTAAATACTTGTGTCACTCACAAAGAATTTTTAAGAGATACAGGAGATTTTTTAACCAAAGTATATGAATGGTATTACTCTAATATTACTTTTCATTTATTACACTTGATATAAACTTCCTCTTTAAAGTCATTCCAATGATTATGGCCTTGATGCTATATATGATTTTCTCCATGCAATACAGATATACATGGAAGAGATGTTCAGAGCATACATCAATTATTAGAAATAGTACTGACAAAGAATGTGTTCTTATTTGAGAATCTGCTATACTTGCAAAAATCGGGAGTGACTATGGATACTGCCATGGCAAATATGTATGCCAACCTTGTTTTGAATCAATGGGAGAATTAATTAATTTACAGCAACAGGCATAAATTAAACTCAAAGGTATTGCTATATAAACACTTTGTTGATGACTGCTTTTTGATTTGGGAGGGAGATGAAAACACACTTACACTGGTAGTACAATGGATTTCTTGAAGTTTAAAATGGTCTGTTCTAACAGAGAAATGAACAGTTTAGACATTAGATTGAAAAAGAATGCATGAACCATAGATAATAGTGTATATAAAAAAGGAGTGCATACTAATAAGTATACGCATAGGAAGAGCATGCACGCACCTCATGTGTTTGCAGGGTTTGTAAAATCACAATCAACTAGAATCAGCAGGTTGAATAAAAATGAAGATAAATGTAGAGAACAAATGAATGAAACTGTCTTAGAATTTGAAGAGAGTGGTTATGACGGTATAGTAGTACAACACATTTTAAATGAGGTGATGAATGAAAGAGATGGCACTGCCAAACCATTTTTAACGATAAAGGAAATCATTGTCTAAGTAGCCAAAGGCATGTACAAGGAAACAAGTTAGATATTTAACAACATACAACAGGAAAACTGATGAAGTTAAAAAAAATAATTCATAAGAACTGGAACATCCTAGGGGCGATACCAGAACTAAAAGACATATTGGATGCTAATCCAAGTTTTTCTTATACAAACTGTAGAACTTTAAAAAGAAGATTATGCTATAAAAATATGATATCATTTAGTCAGAATAAAAATACAACTAGTAAGCATGGGACATATTCCTGCTATAACCGCTGCTGCTGCAAATATATTACAATAGACAATGCATTTAAACATCCAAGAACAGGCAAGGAATATATATTTTGAATTTTTATGCCACATGTAACACCATGAACAGTGTATTTAATACTTATAATAAGTGCATTACATTTTATGTTGGTAAATGCAGCTGCATGCTTAAGGACTGTATCATAGAGCATAATTCAGTTATATGAAGAAATATTCAGACGAATGCATTGACTAAACATATTGTAGAAGCTGGTACTGACCAGGAATTTAGATTCAGGGTCATCAATATCACATACAGCAATATTAGAGGGGCAACACTTATATTAGTTTAGAAATCAGTGAATATAACTGGATTTTAAGACTACAAGCCGATACGGATCTTGGCATTAATAGTACTGTTAGTATCAGACCCATACTAATCAAGAAGCAAATGTAACTTCAATAATTTTAAGAAACAACTGTAACACAGTGATTTTTAATCTGTATTTATCAAATTTTTTAGAGAAACTGCATATTTATAAGGCACTCTTTGTAAGTAATTAATTTTGATTTTTTTTTTACAATTAGACGGGCTGTGTTGTGTGATTATGCTTGTAATTACTATATAAAAACGGAGACTAGTGTTTAAACGTGAATTCTACTGAGGAAGGGTATCACCTGATAGCTTTGCACTACATTTTTATTGTTTTAATGAACAGGTTGGCATATCTTGAATTGGAGATTCTCATCTTATTATGCAAGAAGCCCAGAGTTTTCAGACAGAAGATGTACAAAAAGAGTAAGAGAGGAATAAGAGGAAAGAAACATACTTGCACAAGAAAAACGTTCTGAAGTTTCAAATAAAAATTTGTGTTCCTTAATACAACAACCCCTTGCAAGTTATATGTACTAACTCCAAGAATCCACTATAGTGAGGAAATGGGCTAATTCCCTGTTCCTCAATGAACCACAATCAATCTCGGTGAACTCAATTACTTGAACTACACTACTCACTGTAGTGTAGTCAATGTATTTTGAGTCGGCATTCTGCCCATTGGTAATCTGTCTTTCAATCGCATACCAATTGACAGCAGTGACTTTGGGTATTCAATAGTAAACTGAAGAAAGAGATGCATTTTGGAGAAATCTCTATGAAGATCCTGTGGAACATAACACAGATGCTGAATAGACAGAAGAAGTAAAAGAAAGAATAAGAAGTTCAAAGGTTGTTGTTGTTGTGTCTTTTGGCTTTTCCCAGTTAGGGGTCGCCACAGTGGAACTCCGGTCCGCTAATGATTGGTAGTTGATTTTTACGTGCCGAGTTACCAGCCCTGATGCAATACGCACAAAAAGGTACACCCATTCATGCATGTCTCCACGCAGAAGATGCTCTAGCTGAGAATCGAACCGGACAGCATCTTACTGTGAGGCGACAATGCTAAAGGTACAGGATATGAAATGATGGGATGAAGTAACAGCCAGAGAGACTGAAAAAAGTTAAGAAAAACTAATTGGAAACCCCCAGGCTCAGATGCAGTACCTAACAAAAGTATTAACATCATTATATGAAGATTTAGCTATGAGTAAGAACTATTTATATGCGCACCCCAAACAGTCACCAGTCTGGTTAACAACAGAAAAAACAATACTCCTACTTAAGAGTGAAGTGAACCTGCAAGCTGCCCTAAAAACTATAGACTAATAACTTGCTTTCCGATTGCATATAAACTATGCACTGGAATTGATGCTGACATAGTTTATAGTCATTTAGAAGAAAAGTCAATCAGGGAATAGAACAAAGGGGTTAACAAAAGAAAGTCACATGGATCAAAGGATCATTTGTTGTTAAATAAAGTCATAATGGGGAAAAAAATAAGTGTGGCATGGATATACCACAAAAAAAAAAAAAAAAAAGCATTTGACAGTATTCCACATTCATGGATAAAAGTCTGCTTATAAATGTATAGGATATACTATACATTGATCGATTACATTACAGTGATCATGAAAGTGGCAAACCGCTTTGCAGCTAAGCCATAATAAAGGACAAATTACTATTCCAGGGATAAAAATCCAAAGGGGGATAATCCAGGATGACTCTGTCACCGCTGCTCTTCTGTCTTGCCCTTAACCTATTAAGCTGTCTACTTAACAGATTAGGTTTTGGCTACAAACAAAGAAAACAAAGTGTAAAGACTTTTCATCTTCTTTTTGTGGATGATTTAAAACTGTATAATCCATCAGGTGAGGAACTGAAAACACAACTGCAAGTTGTCAAATATTTTTCAGATGATATAAGAATGTCATTTGGTCTTGAGAAATGTGCAAATGCAACCTTTAAAGCAGGAAAACTGCAGCACATAGAACACAAAGCTCGGGACAGGAATGTGATATAAAAGAACTTGAACAAAAGGGATTATATAAATATTTGGGAATAGATGAAGGATCAATAATAAAACATGAACAAATGCAAATAAAACTTGGTAAGCAATATTTTAGAAGACTAAAATTAATACTTAAAACAGGATAAAATCTTGGAGCAAAGTCCAAGCTATAAACCAATTGGCTCTTCCTGTCCCAAATTATAGTTGTGAAGTGATTGACTGGCCCTAAAAGATGTTGGATCAGTTGGTTAGGAGAATAAGAAGGATACTTCATGTTTAGCAGATGATTTATAAATGAGTGCATACCAAGACTATACAGTCCCCACTCATAACAAGACTATACAGTCCCCGCTCATACCAAGACTATACAGTCCCCGCTCATACCAAGACTATACAGTCCCCGCTCATACCAAGACTATACAGTCCCTGCTCATACCAAGACTATATAGTCCCCGCTCATACCAAGACTATATAGTCCCCGCTCATACCAAGACTATATAGTCCCCGCTCATACCAAGACTATATAGTGCCCGCTCATACCAAGACTATATAGTCCCCGCTCATACCAAGACTATATAGTCCCCGCTCATACCAAGACTATATAGTCCCCGCTCATACCAAGACTATATAGTCCCCGCTCATACCAAGACTATATAGTCCCCGCTCATACCAAGACTATATAGTCCCCGCTCATACCAAGACTATACAGTCCCCGCTCATACCAAGACTATACAGTCCCCGCTCATACCAAGACTATACAGTCCCCGCTCATACCAAGACTATACAGTCCCCGCTCATACCAAGACTATACAGTCCCCGCTCATACCAAGACTATACAGTCCCCGCTCATACCAAGACTATATAGTCCCCGCTCATACCAAGACTATACAGTCCCCGCTCATATCAAGACTATACAGTCTCTGCTCATACCAAGACTATACAGTCCCCGCTCATACCAAGACTATATAGTCCCCGCTCATACCAAGACTATACAGTCCCTGCTCATACCAAGACTATACAGTCCCCGCTCATACCAAGACTATACAGTCCCCGCTCATACCAAGACTATACAGTCCCCGCTCATACCAAGACTATATAGTCCCCGCTCATACCAAGACTATATAGTCCCCGCTCATACCAAGACTATATAGTCCCCGCTCATACCAAGACTATATAGTCCCCGCTCATACCAAGACTATATAGTCCCCGCTCATACCAAGACTATATAGTCCCCGCTCATACCAAGACTATATAGTCCCCGCTCATACCAAGACTATATAGTCCCCGCTCATGCCAAGACTATATAGTCCCCGCTCAGATGGGGGTACGGGTGTCCTTGAAATGTATCACTTGTATAGATCTGCAGTCATAGCACAGCATACATATTTGCTGATCTCGCAAGACTCAAACACAGAGAAAGTTTTAAAACATGAAGAGAGTAAGTCTAACATGACTTCCCAGCTTAATTTAACAGAAGTATATTAGTATCAAGTGGGAATGGAAATCAAACCAGAAGTAGATTAAAATCAGGCAGCAACTGAATGCGCCAAAAAACAAAAGAAAGAATATAAATCCAAGGATCAGATGAGAAGGCAAGAAATATGGAAAATGCATAACTATAGTTGCAAGTACAGACAACTCTTGGAACAACCTTATGTTGATCAGGATCAAATGCATGTGAGAGAAACAGACAAATGTAGGTTTTGTAACATAGAATTGGAAGCAGTTGCACACCTTATAGCTAGTTGGGATATACTAATGTCAGGAGGACTGTATACTGAAAGACATAATAATGTAGCAAGACTGTTACAGTGGAGATTGTGCAAACATTATAATGGTGAGGTAGCTGAAAAAGATTGGAAACACGAGCCACAAAGCATTATAGAAAATGGTGTCATTTCTATCACATGGGATCATCCATTACCAACAGTTCAAAAATAGATGCAAATAAAACAGATGTAGCAGCCCGTGAAAAGGAGGCAAAAGTAGCATTGATCACTGAAATCACCACACCCAGTGACTACAGTGTCTTAAGTAGAGAGAGACACAAAGTCATAAAATGCCAGGATTTGCAGGCAGAAACGGGGTCAATGTGGAAGACGGATACCCAGACAGTTCCAGTATTATGAGCAATGGGTCTTATAAAAAAGAATTTACAATCTTACTTAAATATGTTACCGATACATATGAATTGCAGGAGGAGTCATTCCTGGGCACATTGCAGGTGCTTAAAAGAGCATTTCTGTCTAACATTTAAGATTGAAACAATACTAATTTCATGAACTTTAATCAGACTCTGACTTAGGAATGAGGTCCATTCCCGTCATGGTATTAGGAACCCCAAAGTCTTGGAGAAATTAAAAAGTAGGAGGTGGCAGTATGTATCTAGAGACTGGCATGATAAAGGGTTGATATATATAGAAAAGACACACAGAGATGAAGAGAAGACACTTTAGGGATAACAGCAGAAAGTTTATTAGTTTATATAAAAGTAATCAAAAAGTTAGGTGTGAAAAGAAAAGAAAAGAGTAAAGCTTAAGAGGGAATAAACCACAGAATACTTTACTAAAATGTATTCAGCCTAACCATCTGTATATATGAATAGAGCATTTGACAATCATCTGATCAGTCCATGTCCTCATGCATCCTGCCCTTTACAGACTCTCTCCCTGGCTCACAATCCGATCTCACCTACTCTCCATATTGGATTAACACTGAAACAGGCAGCTCATTCTTTTTTTGTATACTGAACCCAGAAGATAGTGCCAATAGGGGAGACCAACACAATACTGAGAGAAACAGAATATGGCTCTACTGCTATGTTACTATGGTCACAAACCCTGAAGTACTATCGCTGACCACCATTTCCAGGCAACATACAATATGATTAGTTGGAGCACTCACTAGACAGAAGGTTGACCACCTGGCATGAGCACGACTGGACATGGCATTTACTATCAAAGGAACACCTGCCTAGAGGGAACAGGGCACCTAGTCCTTCTGTTTGACTGCTCATTAAGTGAAGGTTTACAGCATTGCACAACTTGCAGCTTACCACTGGTCATACAACATAAAAGATCAAACATGCAGATTATATTACCCCATAGTAACAGTGCATAACTTCAGACAGAAGGTATTATTATAAAATAGCCCTGTAAAAGTTGGCCACACACGAGGTGATTCTTGCTTGCTGTGCCCAGGAAGTCAATGAACACAGCAAAATAGCTCCATAGAAATGGGCCAGGCAGAGAGAGTCATGCAGACGGTCTTCAGCAGAGATGACTAGGCTCTGCAGACTCCTCGATTAATTTTTCCACCTAGACTGGGGCAAATAAGAAAGCACAAAAATCCCCCCATTTCTTTAGACTTTATAACTGTGTTTATTATGTTAATACTTTTTAATATTACTGTGTTGCATATCCGCTGGTAGTTAGCGCTCTCTATACCGAGCGTTGTCATATCATCAGCTGCCCAAACAGTAGTTCTGTATATCCTTAGCGCTGGGCTTTTTCTTTTCTTTTGAAGGGTTTAAAGGTTCTTATATTATAGTGACTGTATGATACTTAATTTAATTGTGCATATTGTTTAGCGCTGGGCAGATAGTAAGGGTTTAGAGGGCGTTTCCTTTTCTTTTGAAGGGTTCAAAGGTTCTTGCATTACAGTTACTGTATTTTACTTATTTTAGTTGTGTATATTGTTTAGCGCTGGGCGGTTAATTAGGGTTTAGAGGTCTTTGTATTACAGTTATTGTGTCCTAGTACTTCCTGCATTCTAATTATGCTAACTGTTATTGCCTATCATGCGCTGACCTGTTTATAGGGGATTATTTGTTCTTTATAGTAATTCTGTCCTTGTATGTATCTGTATAATTAGTAACTAGACTTTGTTTTCGGTTTGCCTGAAGCGCCAGCCATGTCGCAATAACCTTCAGGTTGCCTATATTATGCTCTGCAGCTACTAGAGTCTGTTACTCAGAGATACTAATTACTCTCTGAGAGTATTTGTTTTATTTTCTTGTTTCCCGCTTAATTACTCCTTGTCGCCATCTTGGAACTGGCGCGTGAGGTCTCAGAGTTTTCAGTGGGGAAAGCCTCTATTTTGTAATGTGTAATTGTCCTCAGCAACTGCTGTTAACTTTTTTTTTAAATGCCTGCGGATGCAGATTACTAACTGAATGATAGTTTGTACCTTTTAGCCACTATTTTGCAATGTGTACTTGTCCTCCGCAATTGCTGTTAATTGTTTTTAAATGTCTGTGGATGCTGAGTATCAACTGAACAACAGTTTGCACCTTTTATTCTTAACATTAGGCTGTTTTCATACTGGTGCTTATCCTTGTATGTTTCTACTATTTCTGGCCTGATGGAGCTTATGCATTTTTATGTCTTAACTTCATTGTGTTAGACTGTTACTGTTGTAGTGTTTAAGAATATTTTCACCTCTTAATCTACATTCATTTTAAAACATTCTGCTCACACATTTTCATTTTATTTTTCTTACCAGCTGGCTTAAGGTATTATTCTCATTTTCTGAAAGACTGAAGTGCCCTATTGGAATCCTAAGAGCTACCTAATCCTCCCACCAAAACCTGCCGGGGGTATTATCCACCTGGGTTAAGTAACCTCCCTGGACTAAAGCCACAGCAACCTGTTTTGTATGTCTCAGTGTTTTTGATCTTTTCAAAAGCATATTTTTGTTATTAGTAGTCCTATACTTGGTTAGATGTGTTAGACTACCACCTGACTCTGCCAGCAGCCCAAACCTCCTCCCCCGACTATTCTTCTACCCTTTACCATAGTCCATCTCCGCTTTTCAGTGACCCTTTCCTTGTCTATCCGAGAGTCCTATCTACCCTCTACCTACCTCCCCTTCACTACCTCCATCCCTACTAGCTTCCCCTATTTTCTCTCCCTGAATTTCCTTTCTTCTTTCCTTGCTCTCTCCTCCTTACATTTTTCCCTTAGCCCCTGTATACCCTTACTCTGGTTTCCCTTCTCCTGCCTCTTGCATTGGGCTTCCACCTTACTGATTGTCTCTCTCCCACTGCTCTCACCTTACTTGTGTCTGCCCCGCTTCTCTCCCCTCCCTACCCCCAATTCCCACCCACCCCCAGGGGTCCTTAACTTATTACACATTGGACACTCCTTCTATCACTCTCCACCAATCATCTTCCTCTACATATCTAAACCTCTCCCCTTGTATATTTTACCTCTTTAGTTTCTCCAACCTCATCTGGCTCCACCCATCTCCACATTCTATCTTTAGTTCAAACTCACTTCATCTGATATCCCCCATTTAACAACATCACTTTACTTCTCCATTTCTACATTCACCCTTACTCGGTACTCCTACTAAATAGTACCTACCTGTCTACTACAACCTCTGCCTATCTTCTATTTGCTTTATCTGTTCTCCTTTTCTCCTTTTCAATCTACACCTTTCTCTGTAGGTTGGCACATTACTACTTGTCCTTTAAACTTCTTTACTATCACTGACTATATTCACTTGATACTTACTACCATGTCACCTATACTCAAAGCCACTTTCAAACTTATCCTTCTCTTTTCTGCTACTATAGCCTTACTATCCATACCTTATTACATGACCTTCTTTGAAAACAGTATTTTACATGAACATAACCTTCACCTCCAACAAACTTTACCTACCTCTTGTATCAACTTCCTCAATCATAGTAATACAACTTGTTCCTCTAACTTTTTACTACCAAAATATCGCAGAACATATCATATGTCATACTACTTAAACAAAAAGTATCTTTATAGCACACCAAAGATCCTTAAATGCCAATTGTACCCCCAGTGCAACCTCCTCCTACATGGAGATATTCATCCTAACCCTGGTCCTAATACTAACTGTAACTTAAATCTAAACAATACTTCTTTACCAATACCACCATCATATACTAAAGCAGCCAACTCCCTTCAAATAGCTCACCTAAATATTAGAAGTTTAAATAACAAAACTCACCACCTACATGTACTCCTAGACTTACATTCATTTGATATTCTATGTCTCACTGAAACTTGGCTAAAACCCTCTACTCAAGACCAGGAAATCACCCCTCCTGGCTATAATATACTTAGATGTGACCGCATAAAAAAGAAAGGTGGAGGTATAGCCATTATCTATAAATCTAATCTTAAAGTGACCCTCTATAATGAACTTCCATCACTAGACTCCAGAGCCAAAATATTATCTATCAAACTTCAAATTAACAATAATAAATCAATCTTTCTAATTTGTTTGTACCTTCCCCCTGGAAATAATACTCATATTCTTGAAAACTTACTTAGCTCACTTTCTAACCAGCTACCCCAAGAAACCATAATATTTGGTGACTTCAACATTGACTGGTTAACCTGTTCATCTCAGCACCCTACTAACCACATAAACCTCTATGGGTTCTCTCAATTAATAACCACTCCAACTAGAATCCACAAACCTAATAAAAAAAAAACAACTCTAGATTGGATCCTTATTAATAGCCATCCTGACATCTACACTCCAGGAACTCTTCCTGATAATATTAGTGACCATATGCTCACATATGTTGTTAGACAAAAATTGCATATCCCAACTACACATAAACTCAAGACATCCCGCTCAAAAAAATTCATCAATCCTGAAAACTTCCTGGCTGAATTAAAAGCATGTGACTGGTCTCCACTGACTCACCTTGAACTTAATGAGGCAGTGGCCTACTTTAATACCAACTTTCTACAGATCCTTGACTTTCATGCTCCCATTCACTCTACTAGGATAAGATCCAAAACAGCACCATGGTTAACTAGACAAACTAAGAATAAAATGGTCCTGAGAAATAAAATGTGGGCTAAATGGAGAGCTACCAAATGTCCATCAGATCACCTCCTCTTTAAACAATTAAGAAATGCTACTAAGAAAGATACTCTTACAGACAAAAAGGAATTTTATCTACACCTTCAACAATCCACTCAACATACCCCTCAAAAGTTCTGGTCAGGTATTAACACACTTCTTAAACCAGGACATACAACTACTCCTACCCCTACAGGCTTTAACCTTAACAATTCCTCCCAGATCCCTGATGCCTTTAACAAGTATTTTACAGAAGTCATTCAAACCCTTTCTAATTCATTACCCTCATCCACAGTTATCTTCGCAAATACCCCTAGCACCTCCTTGAATGCCTTTCACCTTCAACCTGTAGCTACATCTCTTATTTACAAGCTTCTCAAGAAACTTAAACCTTGTACTCCATCCGCTGATCTACTGCCATCAGAATACCTACAAATTGCTGCAGAAGCTATAGACTACCCCATATCCATACTTATTAATAGGACTATCTCTGAGGGGAAAATTCCCACCATATGGAAAATATCTCATATAATTCCTCTACATAAAGGTGGCTCCTCTACTGAGTTCTCAAACTTTCGACCTATTACCTTACTCTCCCCATTAGCAAAGATTATGGAAAGATGCATACACAAACAATTTCTCAACTATCTTCTACAAAACAGATTACTAGCCAATTGTCAACATGGTTTCAGACCTTCCCACAGCACTACAACTGCCCTCCTCTCTTTCACAGACACCATAAACAACAACAAAAACAATAATCTTTTTTCCTCTGCTCTATTTCTAGACCTGTCAAAAGCTTTCGACATGGTTAACCATAACATACTTCTTGATAAACTAAATCAATATTCTCTTGGCTCACAAGCACTTCAATGGTTTAGGAGCTATCTCCAAAACAGGCAACAAGCAGTGCTATGGGAAAACAACCTTTCTTCCTTACTACCAGTAAACATTGGAGTTCCTCAAGGCTCTATTTTAGGTCCCCTTCTTTTTTCTTTATTTATAAATGACCTACACATGAATATACCCCAAGCCATCTGCATTCAGTATGCTGATGACTCAACTTTAATCTGTTCTGCTAATAATGTGTCCTCCCTCCAGTCCCTCACCCAAACAGTCTTCCACGATGTTGAAAAGTGGTTTATGGAACACTCCCTTCTTCTTAATGCCAAAAAAACAAAACTTCTTCTCTTCACTCCTACTCACAAATCTTCCACACCTTTCTTTACCATCTCCTCTAATAATGCTACCTGTATTAACCCAGACATGACCACTCGCCCACTAGGTGTAACTATTGATAACCGTCTTAATTTTGATGACCATATTAACAACACCATTAAATCAGTTAACAAAAAAATAGGTACTCTCTACAGAATTAAACCCTTTCTTACCCCAGCAGCTAGAAAAACCATTGCCCAGACCCACCTGATCTCTACCCTTTTCTATGCCACTGCTATATATACTAACTTATCAAAGAATAACTTGACCAAACTCTCTACCTGTTATAATAGTATATCTAGATTCATTTCTGCTACTCCCTTTAGAACTCACCATTGTCTCAACCTCATGCAACTTGATTGGTTAGAACTAAATAATCACTTACTCTATCAGCAACTACTTATTGTTCATAAGTCTCTTCACTACCCAGAAGCTACCCCAAGCCTTACAAAACTTATTTCACCTTATAAGAACCTAGCAACTCTACGCTCTGCTAATAAACTTCTAGTAGCCTCTACTAAATCATACAATAAAGCTGGTGACTCATTATTTGCAAACTCTGTTGGGAAAATCTGGAATCAACTCCCTCAAGAAATAACTAACCTAGACTCCACACCCCTATTCAAAAAACACATCAAAGAATATTTTAAAACTCAGTGGCTATGTCCTTGTACTAAACCAGACTGAAATTACTTCTCCCTTACCCCTACCTTCCCCTACTATCCCCTAACTGTGCCTCTAAATAATATAACTAATTGATGCCAGCTACTTCTTTTATATTACTTTTCAAACAATTTGTTTTATTTTCCTTCTGCATGTTTGACCATCTTGTGATTTTCTTATAAGTTTTTATTATTCTAACTTTAGTATGCTGCATTCCTGAAATTTGTATTGTTAACCAGCTGTTTTTGGTTAACTTGCCTTGTGTTTGCTAGTTGTTTTTTTTTTTTTTTTTTTGTTAAATTCTTACACAAGCCTACCATTGTATTTTTTGTAGTTTGCTTTGTTTTTTGCTGTAAATGTTTTATTACTTCATGTAATTGGAGCTTTTCTCCCTGGGCCTCTACTGAAAATGGATATATATCCAGCTAGACTAGCCCGGTCAACAAATGTAAAATAAATAAATAAAAATTTTTCTTAATTTTTATTAGCCTTTGTTTTCATCTCAGGTAATCTGAAGAACCTTCTCTCTGGGAAGTGAAAGTGTGGCAACACAAAAAACTTCAGCTATTCTCCTCATATCATCTCCTAAGAGGTGATCTCTGCTTGACTTGCAAAGCCATGTCTGACCCAGCTCTGTTAGAAATGCTACATCTAAAAAAATCCCAATCCCTCCATTCCACATGCTCCGAAGACCTCAAACTCATTACTACAATCAACAGAACATGCTGGAGGGACAGGTTCATAACCCAGAGACGGCCCATGCTCTGGAATCATCTTCCCATACATGTCAAGCAGAGCACCTCACTGGCCCGCTTCAAGAGAAATTTGATGAATGGATGGGAAATAGAAAGTTCACCCCGGGGATCACTGCAGTGGCTCTACTTGATAGAGGCACTGGGAACTAACGTCAGGTGGCACGATGCCAGCGAACTTCTATGGACTAAGCTTGTAAAGGCTATGGGGCCATTAGCCTAGTACACACCTATGAACCTACAAGACATCCAAACAACTTTCATTTCTTCCTGGATCATAGTCAATCTCTGAAGAGTTGAGATGCAACAAATTTGAATATTTTCTTCCTTGACTTCCTCAGCAACAACACAGGACCAAAAATAAAATAAAAATGAGAAAAAAAATGTATGCCCAGTGAATAAGCGTACACTCTTAAGAACAATTTTTTTAACTCTGGTATCTGCACATATATTTAAGATTTTATTCAGTGTGTTTTTCTGCTTGTAAATAAAATACTTCCTGAAGAGGCTCACAAGAATATGGCAACCACCCCAGTCAGTTTACACCTTCTAATATGGGAGTTTCTTCTCCAATCTGAGACATATTTTTCTAACCAATCAGATTTCCCATGCTATCAACCAATAATGCCAGGTAGCCAAGTCTACTCCCCCTTTCATGAGGATTTAAAACCACTGCAAGTTAAGATTCTTCTTGTCTGGCAAAGTCTATTTACAAAGAAAGTGTTCATACAGAAATAAACCTGATGATTTAAACCTATAGAAGAATCTCACCGAATGTTTATGTTATTGAAAATATTATTATTTGGTTACTAGTAGGGGTCAAGAATACCTTAGTATTTAAGTTGAAGCTAGAAGTCTAGCTTACTGGTCAGTTGGATTACAGTCATGTATCGCAGTTAGTATCACCAAGGGTCATAGAACCTTAGAGGTTTACCCTTCTCTGCTTCTTTTAGAGGAAATAAGTAAGATAATAAAGGAAAAGGAAATAAAGTGGAGGTATAGAAAAAGGAAGGATGGGGCACACATATAGAGAGAGATTTGGAAGAGGATGAGGAAGTAGTAGCCTTTACCAAGTCAGGGAGAGAGGAATAAAGGAAAACACAATATGTGAGTGACAACAAATTGGTAAAAGCATAGGAGATGGTGCAGTTTTTAAAAGTATCTGATCCAGTGAATGTCAGATTATGAGGCCATTATATTGATGATAGAGGACTAGAAGGATATTAGGATAGGAATAACAATAGCAAAACCCAGACTGTGGCAGATGTAGGAAAAAAGTAGGAAATGTCCATATGAAGTGGAGATACAAAGGGGCACAGAAAGAATGGCATACAATGACAGTAATCTGGAGCAAGCTGCATAATAGCAAGGTTAGGGAAGGATTATTTGAAGTAGAGGGTCTGGAGGGTAGAAAAAAGAAGGGAGATGCAATCAATGGCAGGGTGCTTGAAAACTTAAATTGCAAAGGGATAGAAAGTGGGAGGTTGTCAGTGCAGTGTTGCACAACATCCTGATGACACAATTACAGCAGATCCGAGCCATTCAGGAACAGGATGTACTAGACTCACTAGCGAAGAAGTGCCTGATGAGGAGCCTGTGGAGGAGGTAGCTGTTGGGGAGGAGCTCGTTAAGGAGGAGGTGCCTGATGAGGAA
Organism: Protopterus annectens; assembly: GCF_019279795.1. NCBI lineage: Eukaryota > Metazoa > Chordata > Ceratodontiformes > Protopteridae > Protopterus > Protopterus annectens. Next base: position 43,034,221 of record NC_056725.1, read on the forward strand.
CATGTGGAGGAGCTGGCTGCAGGGGAGGAGCCTGTGAAAGAGGAGGTGCCTCATGAGGAGCTTGTGGAGGAGCCAGCTGCAGGGGAGGAGCCTGTGAAGGAGGAGGTACCTGATAAGGAGCCTATGAAGGAGCTGGCTACATGAGAGGAGCCTGTAAAGTATTAAGTGCCAGATGAACAGCCTGTGAAGAAGCGGGCTGTGGGCTAGGAGCATGTGAAGTATGGGGTACCTGATGAGGAGCCTGTGGAGGAGCTGTCTGCATGGGAGCAGCCTGTGAAGGAGGCGGTACTTGATGAGGAGCCTGTGCAAGATCCAGCTGCAGGGGTAAGTCTGTGAAGGAGGCAGTGCCTGATGAGGAGCCTGTGGAGGAGCCGCCTGCAGGGACGGACTATTCCAGACAATGGTGCATTATGCCATGGCACTGCTTTAGAGATGGAATATGTTCATAACTATAAGCCAGAATAAGTAGTACATATAAAATTAAAAAATGCATGTTAACCTACATCATAGACTGTGCTTTACTGTGCATGGATTGGCCTCACTGTGCATCAGACACAGGTAACAGAGTACTGACTGCAGGGTTCAGGTATCATATGCATAGGTGGACAGAGCCACAGTGATAAATGTCAAGAATGGACTGTGTGTGAGAGGTGGGAGTTGTCTCTTATTGCTGTCTGTGTGTGATGAATGAGTGGGAGCGATGGGAGAGCTGGGTAGATTGGCCTGGAAGGGGGGGTGATGCTTCCCATGTTTGTGTGTGTGTGCTGTTGGTGGCACTGCAGATGTCTGAATTTGTATGCAGTGGGCCACAGCTTCAGTAGATAATGCAGCACTGTGCTGGGATTTGCTTGACAGGTCCAGGGCGCTTGCAGTTGACATGTGTTATGACTGTGCATGTTCATGTTCACAAGAACACCCTGTTCTGGAAGGGCCACAGGCACAATCTTCTCCAAGCTGACTGCACTTAATAAAGTTCTCTGTATCAATGAATAGTGGTTTACTCTAAGTGGACTCCACACAACAGCCAATCCACATGCATGTCCATTTCAGTCCATAGTGCTCTTGACACTGGATGTTGGTTTGCAGGTGCTAATGATATGGGTATGAGACAATGCCCTCCCCATTCCATGGTGGGCCTTCACACCAAAGATAGACCAGTCATGGGAAGTTCATAATCTCTGATGTGCAGCACATGTTCTTGATGTCCCACATACTACCCAACTAACCCAGTTATGCCTGTGTTGGTGTCTGCCTGTCTCAGTATTATAGCCCTGTACAAACATTGGGTAGTGACTAAAAATACACTGTTAGTTTGGAAGGTGGATGGTACCCTTGGCAATCTGGGCCACCAGCACACCATCTCCTAATGTCATCCTCATGCTTTATGGATCTTGTGGCATCCAAAGGTGAATGTGCCACTGGTCATGACACCATTCCTTGGACAGATGTTTCTATATCTTCGTATTCATGGGCATTATCATGAGTTTGTAGGATGGGTTGGACAAGCGCAGAAGTATGTCCATAGAATGGGATGGGGATGTGGCCATCACACAGAGTCTAATACTGACACCATGACCCCTGCCAGTGTTGGGAGGTGGTTGCCACCATCATCATCACAGCCAAACAATTCTCTGACATCAGGCAGGTATGGATTCATGGTGAAGTAACCTGAAAACATAGTACCTGTGAAAACTCTAAGAAATTCCCAAACTATATATATGAACCCTTCACTAACATCTGCAGCCCAGTGAATATAGTAATTTTAATTAATACAGTGTTACAACAAAATAATGGGTAACACACCTAATGGGTAAACAATAATAATAATAATAATAATAATAATAATAATAATAATAATAAGAGAACAAAGTCAGGGTTGTATATGATATCAATCTGCATTGAACTACCATTGCAGATAACTAATCCATGTTCAAACGAACCCCCAGGGACATTACCATCAGGTATGTGTGGTGATCTGCTTAATACATCTTCAATGTCTCACTCTACTATGGATGCCTAAACTGTCTGCACCTCCACTCATGCAGAGATTCCAGGAACTCCTCTGTCTCTGTCAAAGGTGGTTTAGTCAGCAGACCCCCCCCCCTCCCATGGTCCTCTGCTTCTGTGCCAGGCAGGCTGCTCTTAGTTTTGGGGCACTGATTATGTTGGTGGCTTATTTTCCGACCTGATTATATGTTTGAGTTTTGACCAGCATGTATATCAGCTATCACCTCCCACCAGACATGCTCACAGATGGTATGACCAGATCTCTCATGATCTTCTGACCATATAGATGGAGGGTCTAAGCAGGATCTTATTCTCTGCATTGGAGAATTTGCTTTTTGTGCACTTATGTTCTGTCACAATAAGTTGAAAGCGAAAAATAAATAGGTCTGTGAGATGCTGTTCATTCATACCAGACACACCCATACACAGCGACACAATCAGTAAGGCCAAGATGTTGTGATACACCCATATACAGCAAATGAATCAGTGAAGCCAAGATATTGATATCCATGTTCTCTTGAAATATAGGAGGGATGCCACTTACATGTTAGGATCCATGTGGTGGTGTGATGTGTGTAATGTGTGGGTGCAATATCCACTATGTACCTGGAGGATGACATAGAGAGTACACATGGCTGTATGTGCACTGTTCCTGACATTCATATGTGCATAGGCCAATTGCCAAAAATAATGCTGTCATGTAGTCTTGGAGGATATCAACAGTGTGTACAGGAAGATCAATGCACTCAGTGTACATGACATGGGCCCTCAACAAGCTCTGACAACCACTGTTTATATATAAACTTCTCTACTAGTTACATACATCATTGTTATGTGGTTCACTGTATCCCGGCAGCATTTCCAGTCACCCAGGCATGACATCACATAATATGTACATCCATTCTTCAGGTATACATGAGCCAAGAGCAGAAGATCATGTGATGTGAATACAATCACCTCACTATACACAGAGCACACCTGTATTTCTGTTGAAGTTTTTGTGTGATGTTGGGTGCTGATATCTTGGTTTTGTTGCTAGAACTTTCTTGGTCCTGTGGATATTTTTCTTATTGTAGGATGGATTTAATGAATTTTGTGACTTTTTATCAAATGACAAGGATAATGTGAGTTGGTTTGTTAGAAGGAGATGACTTGCAGCCAGTATTTTACTGGATCTGAGTTTTCAAAGAACTGACTCATTTTTCTAAAAAATAAGCTCTTCTGTTTGGCACCCAAAGTTACTTAAAGCCTACATGGCAGTTTTTAATCAGCCCTATGGGTTTGCATGTAGTCTTACAAACACATGTTAATCAAATGGATGAGCCATTCCTAAAACAGAGATGCTCTAGTCAACAAAGAGCCTCACTGCTGTTGGCACAGGCATTCATTGACTTTTATGACAAGACAATTTTTTTCTTTTACAACCAAAAGTGGATGCATTACTGGCATAAGCCAATTAATGGCATTTGTGTCCACTTAGTTTAGATAGATTAATGTCTTGCACTGAAGGACTATAAAAAACAACAGACAGTTTTCTTGGTGTCAGCAGAAGCAGTCCATTCATTTTAATCTAGGCTAGCCATATGTCAATATGGCAGACTATAAATGTAAAACAAATTGGGAGGTGGCCAGGCTAAGAAATCTGTTCTAAAAACTGTCAAATCTACAGAATTACATCACTGAAGATTTTCTTTTCCTACAGACCCTGAAGGTGAATTTGGCAAGTCTACCCTACCCAGAAACAGTCATGTAATTACTTCAATGGTGTCTGCCCCCATTACTATAAACTATGTAGAGGTGCTAGGAAATTCAGAAATGATGGAAGTGCCTTGCAAATGAACTTTTGTGCTCCCTCTGAAATGAATTCATTGGTTTACAATACTTCTGATTACAGCATGAAACCTAATGAACTAGCTTTATTGAATAAACTTTTAAATGTTACTCCTACTTTTTTATTACAGAACTTCAACATATTCATGATGTACAGGTTTTTGTCATACGTTTCATTTGCTACTGTTTTTTTAAGGATAATAATGAAAAAATATGACAGGAGTTTTATGTTTAAACTTTCTAGATTTAAAAGCCTACGAACCCAACAGAAGCTACTTTAGAGAAGATGGTGATACATGATTTACATTTTTCTTTCCTTCATGCTCGTATTATCAAATTGTACCTAATGATGAATGTGATGTGTGCAATAATGAAGGTGATGCTTTAGATAGTTATATCTCTCTTAAAATATCTTTAGCTGACAAAGACCCCACCAGACATTTTAAACAAGAAACTAATTTTTTAGAGTTGGCTGTTTCTGATGGTGTCATTAATATCCAATTACAGTATACATTAGCTGTGGACTTTCCTGGTAAACAGCGGTTTTACATTTTACCAAAGATTCATAAGGACAGTAGACACCAACTTGGGAGACCAACAGTCACTGGAAGGGGTCTGTTTACTGAACCCCTTTCAGATTTTTAGCAAAAGAGCTTTCTCCATTTTAACCCTATATCAGAGCATGGTTGAAAGATTTTACAGAATTTTTACAATTCATGGATAATATGCAACTAGAGGACAATTATTAACTTCATACTTTGGATGTTACATCATTGTATGCCAGTATCCCTCATTGGGCAGGGCTTGAAACACTGCAGTTTTGGTTGAAAGAGCTAATCTATATGCCCCGGTTGTGAAACCTTTTTAGTGTGTATAACTGAATTTGTGTTAAGTGAAAATATGGTTTATTATGACTCACTGTGCTGCCTTTATGTGAAGGGTAGGCAATGGAGTTTCTTTTGCCCTTATTTATGCTGGTCTTTTCATGTCATACTTTGAAAAACATTTGATTTTCACATAACACATTATTTGTTTATAAATACAATTGACATGTGGTGATATGTTTTGGAATATTGCTGGCTTATTTGGAAGTTAGATATTCCTGATTTACAAGAATTTGCTCAATGTCTTAATGACAACAAATGGTAGCTGGAGTTTACTATATAACCTTTGACTTTAAGTTTATATCCTTTTTGGAAATCTTGGTACAAAGAACTAGTGACAATAGTATGCCTACCACTCTGTAGAGCAAGTCATTTTCAAAAAACTATTTTTGAATAACAATAGTTGACATCTGCCACTTCTTTTCCAGTATTCCTAAGTCAAAGTTTTGCTGTAGTAAAATAATTTATTCTGACTGTGTGGAATATAATTATGTAGCAGATGATCTTAGCCAACATTTATTAGCCAGGGTTATAAGAAATAATGCATGAATAAGTTATGTTCTGAGTTTGATGTTCATCTTGCTTCAATATAAACATCATCCTGCCAAATCAAAATATAAGATTCCTTTGGTTTCCACCCTTAAACATTGGGCCATTCTGTGGTCTAACAAGGATTTGGCTTTTATTCTCCTATCATAAGGCTAAAACTGTAAGACAGATTCTAGCAGTAAGATTCAAGCTTCGCCAAGGCTATTTCCACTCAGAGCACTTTATTGGGTAACAAGACCGTTGGTTGCTTCACATGTGGGCATTGTAGTCTTTGTCCTAAGGTCTTTAGTACTAAGCATTTTTCCACTGCAAATTTTAGACATCTGATTATTTGCAGTACTCCTGGTATTATTTTCTGGTGTTTTGTTTGTGCAATGCCTTTTATCTAGGCAAACATCAAAATCTTTTAAAATATATTGGTGGAAATTTAAGTGACATGTCTAATGTTTTATATAACCATACCTTAAAGCTTAAGAGTGATATATTTACTTTCATAGGTACTGAAAGATTTTTTGATAAAATTGTATCTGACAGAGAACATAGCTGGATTGTACCACTGGGTGCTCTTTTTTATCCAGGGAGTAATGAATATTGATTTAATGTGCTTTATGTATCTTTAGAAATCTAGTTATTCTATGTTTCACTTTAAGTTTGCCCCTTTACAAGGGGGGAGGCTATTCTTGTTTCACTTGTCCCACTAGTGAATATATGCAGGTTTGTAAGTGCATGATTAGATTAACTGAAGAAAGGTGGGTTACCTGCTGAAATTGGTCTTTTGCCTGTGTTTGGCCTTTTCAGACTTCTCTTTCTTTATGTCTGCATTTGCTGTAAGAAATTACTTTGGAACTTACAAGATGTGAATGCGATCACCACACTGTACATAGATGACTGTCTATGAAGTTATGTTTGCAAGCCTTTCAGAGGCTTAGCTATCACGCGGTGATGTTCTCCATTCCCTGATCTCCTAGCATTACCAGTCAATAAGCATTACCCAATCACCCCACCTTGGCTACACTACTGATGCCTTTCCATTGCTAAATCTCAGCCCCCACCATAAAAACAATTGAAGAATGCAGCCTTGATGTAAAATGCTGTGGCATACAATTACAGAGTCAATCAGCATATGTTTTACACATGCCCTAGTGCAATTCATACCATAACGCTATCATGCTACAGCACCAATTTACATGCTATGCATTGGTGGCACTGTAACTAGTCACAGGAGCTTGCTGCCCAATGTTACATGTCACATGTTGATAACATTAAGAAGTGTGACCCTGAGAGGGCTATCATCGTTCTCTGGAATGTGACCTGGAGAATGACCATAGCTTCCAAGGACACTGATGTTGACTGGGCTTTCAGACATGGCTGGCCTTATGTATAGGTGAACTAGGCTGTAGCCTAGGGTATTTTTCCTTTATTTATTTATTTACTTAAAGTTAAGAGATGCAGATTTTATTTACATTAAGGAAATAAATAAACAGCATGTGCTGCCCATGCTCAAAGATAAAGCAGCTGCAGCACCCTAGGGGGAATAGTTAAAATTTAGCCATTGGATTTGTTGGCTTTTTGTTCCATACCACCATAATCTACCTAGATAATAAATCAGGAAGATCATGGGGAGAGGAAGCAGGAAGTCTAAAAATTTGAATGCATGAGAGACATCTGTGGCATGAAAAGAAATGTCTCGTATCAGCAGTTGCTTGAGGTAATTTTTTGATACTGTTACTGGAAGGCAACCAGATACTGTGGATAGCTGGAAAGCTTTGGTTCTCAACTATCCCAAATTTTTTACTAGTATGCTTGCTCTACAGTTCCTAAATTTGTTGAGTTTCTAGCAGACCACTAAGGATTAACTTGAGTTAAAATGTCAGACATTGGAATTCCATGTTTCTTATTCCACAGAAATTGCATGTTGATGCAAAACCTATTGTTCTATTAACTTTCTAAATTAATTACTGTAATATATAAAACATGTTTTCCTGTCAGTGGGGGAATATGACTAACTGCTACTGATTAGTCATTATTCTGGATCAATGTGATTTGTGTTAAGCAACTTGGAATACTTTAATGTGTGGTAACTGCTTGCATGGAAAAAAAAAACAAAAATACAATAAATGATCATAATTTTTTATCACAGTCAGATGTGTGAAGCGCACACTGAAATGGATGAATCTGCTCTGTGACAGTAGGAGCTGTCTGTTGAAAGTAACTAAACCACTTGTTGTTTGCTCAGTTTAAACAGTCACTAATTTAACTACTTTGCAAGACAAGTTTGCATTTATGTGAAGCAAGACAGAAAACTTTTTGTAAAATGGCCATTAATACTATTTATTTTATTTTCACCACAACTGGACACATGGTATACACAGCCAGGATAGTGGCTGTAATTGATAGATACAGAGGCCATCTATTGTTGCAAGTGGTCTATTCCTGCTGTATTTTGATTACTGTTAAATACAATTCTTAACTATCCTTGATTTTGCTGAATGTCCCTGATTTTACTTTGTATTTTTGGTCTGTTTCGCATAAAATTTGTGGTTTTCTAGCAAATTGTTGAAGATTGCGGTCCTATTATAATGAAAGGCATTTGAGTTTAAGACTTCATATCCTGCAAAAAAAATGCATGCTAATGCAAAATCTATTATTCTAGCAATTTTCTAAGTGTATATGAGTGATACCTAAAATATATCCTTTATTTTAGGCCTTAGTCTCCCATTTCTTTTGGCTTTGTCCCTGATTCTTGAGCTAAGGGATGGGCAAAGGTATGCTGTAAACAACTACTGATCTGGCATGGCAGTAGTACGATAACACAATGTTTTGTATTTGCTGAAATCAAGGTAAACGTAATATTGCTATGTCTAATGCTTCGTGTGTGGGGTCAGGGTTGCAGTGTATTTGAGAACAACAAGTGTTAGTCATAACTTCTTTCACTTTCTGATGACAGTGGAGAACAGATTTTATTTTCATAAAACAGGGTATTTGGAATGGGAATACAAAACAAACAAGCATCCTAATCCTAAGATAATGGAACTGCAGTGATGGTTAGATATTATTATAATGCAGTTTAAATAAAAGTACTTCAAAACTCTCCAACAGTCCCAGTTCCTCTTTTAAAAGCAAGCAATATCTCTGCTTTGCATCCTAATGAAGGGGTATCTCAGCCTCATAGTTGCTCTTCAGGATCCCTGTGCTTGAGCAGCTTATTCTATTTGTCACTGGTTGTGTCTTCAGTTTAAAGCCTACACTCACTGTTAGGCAAAAGTCCATCAGCAATACAACCATTATCTATTCCTTATTCATGAATGATTTAGATATAAGATGCAGTTATGCTTGTGAGCTATTCCTCAACATTCAGATTAATGAAATGTGGTAAATTTTTTGAGATGGTAAAGCAAGCGGTGGGCAGTAGTGATGTTGTCCCTAAGGCATACCTTGACATCACTGAAGAATTTGATACTACACCACATGCCAACATTATCAACAAGCTAAATGCACTCCATATTGATCCTTTTCTAGTTAGATGGATGGCCAATAGGCTGAGGGGCAGAACTCACACTGTGAGGGTGGCAGGGATGGCCTCTGAGAGCATGAAAGTAACCAAAGGGTTACCACAGAGTTCCATGCTGGGACTTCTATTATTCAGCATATACTTCTCAATATCCAAGTCAAAAACCAGGAACTCTGGTTAACCAAGTTTTTCAACAATTGTAAACTAGGTGCTATACTCAATTCCTATTCTGATACACAGAAGCTGCAAAGTGAACTTGCACATGTAAATAGCTGGTGCTCTAAAAACTGACTAAAGCTAAATGATAAAGAATGCAATATTGTTATATTTGGCAGAAATACCCTCCATCCAGTTTGTAGTATAAAAAGGGTCCCTATTAGATTATCGAAGTTTCAAAACTTCAAAATTCATATGGTCGAGACCATATGATCAAACGTTTGGAACTTCAAACAGTTTGAATGGAGATTGCGGTGGTACATCTTAGAATGTGAAATTTGCCATTTTCCTCAATGTTATGTGATCTTGGAGTTAGTATATTTAATTTGCAAGGGGTGTTGGTGGTGCAGGGGTGCTTGCCCCTTCCATAAACATTAAAAACAGTTTTTATATATATTTTTAAATGTTCAAAATTCCAAAACACCGATCATATGGCCATATGAATTTCAAAGTTTTGGAACTTCGATAATCTGACAGACCCTACAGAACACACCTCACTCCATAATAAAGATGCTGTGAGAGACCCTAAAACATGAGTAGATAACTCCATATTCTTTAACAATCATGTTGCAACAGTGTTCAGCCAGAAAATCCATCTATCTAGCAAAGTTAATCATAAAGGTTATTTGCTCTAGATTCAAAAAAATCCTTACCCATCTATCATGTACTGATCAGATTCATCACAGAATACAATTCCCCCTTTGAGGTGCATCATAGTAAACATATCAAGCATTTGGAAAGACCTCAAAGGTTCCTCACAGAAAAAAAAGATAATGGGACATAAGGACTTGAGCTCTCAAGAGAGTCTGGAGGCCTTCCTTGTTCCTGTATTCAGGTCCTATAGACTACTTAGGGAGGATTCTTGCCTTGCCTTTCAGACCAATAGGGATTTAAGGGTCCAATACCTCTTATTTATCCATAAAACATTCAGTCCTGTGAAGACTTGAACCAGTTATCTGAACTTGCTTCAGCAAATAAAGAAATCTCAGTGGAGAAACAGATTTGTCACACAATGACTACCCCATCTTTGGAACAAGCTTCCTCACCTTTAAGAAGGAATTAGATATTTGAAAGGGTATTTATAAATTGAGTCCAGATATGATTGTCCATGTCCAAGGGTCAGTACTGGCAATACATAAATAGTCACAAGGCCAGGTGCCTTGTACATTCTATGATTCTGCAACTCTAGTACAATAAATAATTAAGCCTAATTTCCCCACTGGAAGCAGAATATTTAGGGAAGAGTACACCATAAAAAAAAAAAAAACATGCCTGGCACCACTTTAAATCTCAGTTTTTTGATTGATGAAAGTTTTGTGGGACTGCATTTTTGATTTTTGTGCTATACATTGTGGTTGTTTAGTGCCATTTGTTTCCAGGTAAGGCTGCAGTTGTTACACACTTTTGCTGTACTATTATTAGGACATTGTATTGACTTAAACATAAATTCACTTTAATGTGACCAAAGCCTCTGTACTTGTTTACTGCACTATCCCTTCTGTTACTACTTTTGGTAGGTTCAGAACATTTTGGTGATAGCAAGCAGCTGCTAAACTATGCTGCTGGCATAATATTCTAAGCAGCATACCCAGATACTGCTATTGTCCAGGGTTCTGTCTTATAACCCACATTCCACTGCAAGCATCAGTACTGTATGTGATAGCTGGCTATCTCTGGTAGACTGACAGGAGCAGCATGTACATGAAAGTAACTGATAATTCATACAGTGGCAGAGTGGCTAGTGTTGCCATCTCAAAGCAAATGGCTTTAGATGAGTTCTTGGCTGTGATGTCTTCTGTCTGGACTGTGGTTGCCCTTGCTGGCTCCACTTATTTTTTTTTTCCTAATTCATTTGGGTTTCTAATACCATGACAGGAATGGACTCCATTCCTAAGTTAGGCTACATTTACAGTTAATGAAATCGGTATTGTTTCAGTCTTTGATGTTAGCCAGGAAAACTCTTATCATCATATGCAATGTGCCTACAATAACCTTATGTAATTCATATGGTGTTACATTTATTGGTAGCATATCTTTATTTTATTTATTTTATTTTATTTATTTTACATTTGTTGACCGGGACAGTCCGACTGGATGCATGTCCATTTTCAGCGGAGGCCCGGGGAGAAAAGCTCCAAGGGTAAGCAGATACAGCATTACATAATACCAGCATTACATATTACATATAGACTATTTACAGAAATTACATAAGTAAGCAAGTTAAACAAGTTCCACAGGTTACAGTTAATCCTGAGCACAAGTCAGGATTAAATTCAATTACACAGTAAACTGGTTAACAGATTTTTACACATTCTAGAGAAAGTTAGCCAGGCTTGATACATTGACATAGCCAGTTAAGTGACAAATGTTGTTTGAGTCTAGTTTTAAATTGACCTAAGGTGGAAAGTAAGGTAATATCAGCTGGAAGAGAGTTCCAGGATCTACTTACAGAGTTTGCAAAGAGAGAATCACCGGCTGTGTTATTAATTTTGCTAGTCTGAATTAGTAGTCTGTTAGAGGATCGAAGCGGTCTGGATTGTTATAGGAGGTGATAATATTTTTAAGTGCAGGAGTATTGTCCGGATTATAGAGGATTTTATAGGCCATAATCAGTTGGTTATACTGGATTAGGCTGGGTAGTTCAAGCCACCCAAGCTGATTTAGACTGATGCAATGATGTGTCCTAAAAGGCAGCCCAGTGGCAAACCTGGCAATGTGGTTGCAGCAAATTGAGAGTTTGCTAAGGACAGTCTTGTTCAAATTCGAGAGTAGAGGGGATGCATACAGAAGGGTTGAAAGAAGGTGAGAGTGAGCTATGGCAATTTTAGCTGGAGGGGTTAGGAAGGCTTTTATTCTGTAAAGTGACCCTAGTTTTTTTATTGATGGTTTTGATAGTTTGGTTAACATGTAGGTCAAATTTTAGATTATTGTCTATGATGACATCTAATAGTTTTGTAGATGGATCAGGGGAGATTATTGTGCCATCATTTGATTTTATGGTAAAGGTGAAAGCAGTAGACATATGTGTTGGTGAGAATAACAGCATTTTAGTTTTTTTGGGATTTAGGATCAGACGATGTTCCGAAAGCCAGTTTTCTATTGTATTAAAGGTGGTCTGGGCAGCTGACCATAACTCTACTGGAGATGTGGCTGAGCAAATCAGAGTAGAGTCATCAGCATATTGGATACAGCTGACTTTTGGGATGACAGTATAAAGGTCGTTAATGAAGATGGAGAACAGCAAGGGCCCTAGTATAGAGCCTTGTGGTACTCCAAGGATGTTAGGTAGAAGGTTAGAGAGTTTGTTCTGCCAGAGGACAGCCTACTGTCGACCATTCAGGTAGGATTGAAACCATTGGTGGGCTCCAGTATCTAGACAGAATGTTTGCAGGGTGTGGATTAAAAGTTGGTGATCAACCATATCGAATGCCTTGGAAAGATCCAAAAAGAGGGCTGAGGATATATAATTATTGTTGTGATTATGATTTATGGTGTTAGTAAAGGCTAGCAGGGCTGAAGTAGTGCTGTGATGAGGACAGAAGCCATGCTGAGTGTCTGCCATAAGGCGATTTTGGATTAGGTGGTGCATGATTTGTCTATGAATACATTTTTCCATAATCTTTGCAAGTGGAGAGAGTATAGCTATTGGCCTATGATTGGAGACTTCAGTAGAGCTGCCTCCTTTGTGAAGTGGGATTACATAGGATATTTTCCAGATGGTGAGTATTTTAGCTTCTACTATGGTTCGATTGATTAGTATTGAGATGGGGTAAGCAATAGCATCAGCTGATTTTTGTAGGAACTCGGCAGGGAGTTGATCAGCAGAAAGTGTAGTGGGTTTTAATTTTTTGATCAAGGTACGGATAAGTGAAGTGGCGACTGATTGGAAGCTGAACGCGAGTAGGTTACTAGGGGTGCTACTTTCAGGACCAGGGGAGCTAGGAGGTAGTTGGCTAGCTAGGGCTTGAATTGTCTCAGTAAAGAATTGGTTAAAACTATCAGAAACATCTTCAGGGGTTTTATCAATAGTAGCAGCAGGGATTGGGGTTGAAGTTTGTCCAGGATGTAGTAGATTATTTAAACCTGCCCCAAACTTCTGAGGGTTATTTTGATTTACTGTCTGTAAATTACAGTAGTATTGTTTTTTGTCTTGTAAAATTGATTTTTTGGTTTCGTTCCTGGATTGCCTGTATTTAATGTGATCTTGAGGGTCTTTAGAAGAACGCCATAAAGCCCATGCTTTGTTTCTAAGGGTAAGTTTGAGTTTAGACTCTATAGAAAGCCAAGGTGCAGTTTTTGCCTTGGTTCTCTTTGAACGAACAGGTGCATGCAAATCAAGGATCTCAAGGAATTTGTTGTTAAAGTATGCTACTGCTTCCTCTAAGGGGAGGTGTTTTAGAATAGACCAATTACATGAGTTTAGTTCTTGTTGGAATTTGGCAGGGTCAAAGTTTTTATTGTTTCTAACCTTTCTGAGTAAGGGTTGTTGGGAATTAATGGTTTTGTGCTTAATTACATATGTGAGAAGGTGATCGCTTAGGCCATTAAGGAGGGTACCAGAGGTGTACAGTTGGGGGTGACTGTTTATGAGTACCCAGTCAAGTATACTTTCTTTTTTGTTGGGTTTACCTATCCTGGCAGGGGTGGATATGATTTGTTTAAATGCATGCAGGTTAATATGGGTGGTTGGGGATACTGAGGAACAGGTGCCCCTGTCTAAGTTAAAGTCTCCAAGTAGTAGGGTTTCTTGGGGGTAGTTACATGATAGCCAGTGCAGGATATCTTCAAATGTAGATATATTGTTACCTGGGGGAATGTACATACAGATGATATTAATGCATTTATTTTTAAAAAGTTGCAATTTGATGGCAAGAATCTCTGAGTTATTAATCTGAGGCGGTAGTATTACATCTATGGTGACATTCAACTCAGATTTATAGAGTACAGCTACCCCACCCCCCTTCCTCGAAGTACGATCCAGCCTGTGTATGTTGTACCCAGGTGGTAACACTTCATTGTCTTTAGTGTTAGGTTTTAACCAGGTTTCAGATAAACAGAGAATCTCAGGAGAGTGGACATCCAGAAGTGCATGCAATTCATGTACCTTGATATTAATGCTTCTAATATTGAGATGACAGACTAGGAGAGAGTTAGTTGGACTATAAATTGTAGGTTTGTAGCTTAGATTGCAAGTAGACGGGGTATGTGTATCTGAAGTGAGTGGGCCAGGGTTGGGGTGAATATCACCACAAAGTATTAGGTTGAGTCTATACTTGGTGATGAACTTCAGGAATTTGTTTATTAGTTTGTGGTAGTGTTTGGATCTAGAGCTAATGTGCCTGGGGTTGAGATGTTGATAGACTGAACAAGATGTTGGATAGGATCTGGTACTGTAAGTATGGTTGAAGGTGGAAGGATTTATAGCTGGGGTGATAGTATGGCTTTTGGGACCTGAAATTCCATGAGAAACTGTTTTCATACAAGGTAAGGAGGTATGCTGTGAACAAGAGGGTTAGTAAAGAGGAATATATCATTATCTGTGATTCAGCTAGTGAGTTAAGGAACTGTTTTACCTGGTGATGCAACACCAGAAGATAGAGTGATGAGGTAAAGGTACTGGAAGGGGGATGGGAGAATGCCAAATGAAAGCTAATAGGTGCTATTAAAATGTAGGTAGTAAAATGGGGGTGGGTGGAATTATCCCAGATGAAAGCAGATAGGATCTAGAAAGTGGGGGAGTGGCTATAGTACTATAAATTTAGAGGTATCGGGGGCAGGGAGGGGGGTGAAGAGAGCCCGAGCGTAGCGGGGCTATTGCAGTTTACAAGGTTTCCTAAGGTGTCCTAAAGCTATAAGGTAAGTATTACAGCTCTAATGTAAGAGTCAATTTACTGCAGTTACAGGGGAAGGAGGCAACCACTCAAGCAGAAACAAAGAGCCCTATGGCTGACCAATATGGTGACCTGCTTAATTACAAAGCACTGTAAGTGAAAGCTTAACAAATGCTTTTTGTGTGTGCAACCTACTCTGTTTAAATGTTGAGAGAAACTGATTGCAGTCCTGTAGACACCGTTTTGTGGGGAACTATAGAGTTCAATCTGTCTAAATGTTGAGAGAAACTGATTGCAGTCCTGTAGACACCGTTTTGTGGGGAACTATAGAGTTCAATCTGTCTAAATGTTGACAGAAACTGATTGCAGTCCTGTAGACACCGTTTTGTGGGGAACTGTAGAGTTCAATCTGTTTAAATGCTGAGAGAAACTGATTGCAGTTTGATTGATTACAGATATCTAAGTATGACTGTAAATTCTTGCAAATTGCCTGCAAATCCTGATATTTTATGACATTGTGTCTCTTTGTACATAAGATGCTGTAATCACTGGGTGTAGCATTTTTCAGTGATCCGTGCTACTTTTGCATTTTTTTCATTAACTATGAAATCTGGGTTTCTCTTGTCTATTGTTTAGGTTCATAGGTGTGTACTAGGTTAATGGCCCTGGAGCCTTTACAAGCCTAGCCCATAGAAGTGCCCTGGCATCATGCTACCCAACTTTAGTTCTGAGTACCTCTAAGAAGTAGAGCCACTGGAGTGATCCCTGGGGTGAACTTTCTATTTCCCATCCACTAAACAAGACTTCTCTTGAAGAGAGTCAGTGAAGTGCTCTGCTTGACATGTATGGGAAGTCTATTCCAGAGCATGGTCAGCCTCTGGGTTATGAACCTGTCCCTCCAGCATGTTCTGTTAATTGTGGCAATGAGGTTGAGGTCTCTGGAGTGTGTTGTGCAGAGAGATTGAGATTTCTTTAGATGTAGCATTTCTAACAGAGCTGGGTCAGACATGGCTTTGTAAGTCAAGCAGAGATCGCCTCTTAGTAGATGATATGAGACAGAGAATAGCTGGCGTTTTTTGAGTCTGTCCATGTAGGACATGTGTTTAAGGCCTAGGATCCTCTTTGTGAGGTACTTTTGTGGCCTTTCCAGCTGTTGCATGTGTCTAGTGAGGTACATGCCAAATGGGGCATTATACTCGATGACTGGCCTAATGAGGGAAGAGTAGAGAGATGATGAACTCTTTCTTCCTGGATGCAAAACCCTTGGTAATGAGATGTGTCACATAGAAGGACTTTCTGACCACAGTGGCAATGTGGTGGTTGAAGGAGAGGCTGGTTGTTAATGGGTAATCCCATGTGATATACACATGATCATTTTCTATAGTGCTTTGTGGTTCATTTTTCCAATGCTTCTCAATTAGTGCTGTGCTGTAGTACTAGTAGTGCTTACACAATTCCTAATGCAACAGTCTTCCACAGTAGCATAGCTAGGGTGGTGCAACTGGGGAACCGCTCTGTGCACAAAGTGTCGGGGAGGCATGACTACCTGATCCCGATCTTTCATTAATGCAATAATAGCTTTTAAAAGCTTTGATTGCATTTGCAGTCAAACCTGAGCACTGTAGCACTCTGTGTGTGGTCTAAACTGTAGCAACTGCTTGCTATATTGTAGCAATCAGTTTGCTACAGTTTAAAAGTAAAAAAAAGAAAATGTTTTTTTTGTTTTAACCAAAATATGAGCGATGTTGTGCTCCATGCTGGCAGGGTATAAA
This sequence comes from Protopterus annectens, assembly GCF_019279795.1. NCBI lineage: Eukaryota > Metazoa > Chordata > Ceratodontiformes > Protopteridae > Protopterus > Protopterus annectens. The sequence goes on from NC_056725.1 coordinate 43,050,821, forward strand.
CTGTAGCAACTGTTTGATACATTTTTAACAACCGTTTGCTACAGTTTAAAAAGAAAATTTTTAGTGTAAGTATTGTAGTGTTCTGTGCACACAGGGTATAAACTGCGCCAACTGTTTCCTACATTTCTAACAGTTTGCTACAGTTTAAAAGACATTATGTTGAGAGAGGGTTGAGGGTAGGGCATTGAAACAGGCCTGAATGGCTGAAGGAGGGAAGGGTGTGTATCGTGCATCTAGCCACCTGGTTGGTGTGCACCTGTAAAAGGAATGCCCTTTTTATTTTTGCTCTTCAGTGGAAGACCTGGGAGTCACAGATGTATGGATCAGCTGTTTACACTAAAGTACTTTTCATTTTTTTCTCTTCACTTGAAGAGATGAGGAGGTGGGGTAATGGTTCACAATACTGGCCTAGAGCTCTGGTTGAACCAGCTACACTGCTGGTCTTGCAAGAATATTGTGCCTTTCAGTATATAGGCCCTCTGCCATGAATGTACCACACTCAGCAGCAATATTTTATTTATTTATTTTATTTATTTATTTTACATTTGTTGACCAGACTAGTCTAACTGGATACATGTCCATTTTCAGTAGAGGCCCGGGGATAAAAGCTCCAAGATTAAACTAGTATACATTAAAAAAAGTAAATGTAAAACATAAAATTTTTGTTTTATCTGCTATAGATTAAGAATCATATCGGACTGTTTTTGGTGCTGCTATTTTTATTTATTTTGATAAGACACACTGTGCTTACTACTATGGTGTTCATAGCTGCATATTTGTTCTTTTACGTCTAAATGGCTTACCTACACTAGGTGCATATAAACGAGGTTGTACAAGCTATTTCTTACTTTTTAACTCAGTGTGTTGAATGTTATCTAGGGCGACTCCTGTGTTGAGCCTTTATTTAATTAGTACAGCGCTTCTGTTGAACAATTCAGCTTGAACTGTTGGGGCTAGCGTATTTGATTTTAGACCTTGTATGCCTTATTGTTATGTTGTTTTTGTACCTGGTAGCGGCTATACTGCCTAAACTGCGCCACGCACGTGGAGATTACCCACGTACTTAGCTGGCGTTCCCCGCTGTCCCAAACCTAAACGGAACCCTATTATAGCAGATCGCCTGCGTGATGATACTGCTACACTTCCCTCTAAAGTGATCGCTATAGTGCCAGTTGCCTTTTTGATTAGGAAGCAGTTCTTACCCCACTTTGCAGTCCGAACACCTTCTACTGTACTCGCGCTTTTAGCGCTACAGTAATTACACGGCGTCTGCCCTTTTTACTCACTATCCCGCTTCTTTTCCTAAAAACGCCTACTACTTTACTCGCGCTTTTAACGCTACAGTTAATTCTTGGCGTTTGCTACTCCCTTACCCTCCCCAGATTACTTTTAATGTTCTGTTGGGGTATCCCTACTACACTCACAATGGACCTCTGAATGCTCCCTTTTAAACGAAGCTTCCATGTTTTACATCTCCTGCAGCTTGTTCCCTTATGGACACTTCACGACCTACCTTTTGTTTTGGGTACTCCTTCTCTAGCCTATCCAGATAACCCTATCTTCACTCTAAATATAACTGTCCATAAACATAGTTTTTGCTAATATTTGCTCTATTTGATGCACCTGTGCTCCATTTCAAAGAACTCCATTTGTATAAAGGTTGGGTTTGTGGTGTATTAGCACTCAGTATATTTTAGTAAGTTCTGTATATATTCAGCTTAATTCTGGTGACAACATAGACACCTGACTGGTTTGTTTTGCACTAGATTTAGTTTATTGTCTAGTCTTTCCTATTTTTACTGTCTCCTGGTAATGGTTTGTGCACACTGTTGATTCCTGTAATTGCTGTATTTTAGCATGAAGAAGGACTAAGATGTGACCACAATTTTCAATGTGTATGTTCATGTATTCATCTTAGTTGTTACTACTGCTATAACTCCACTGTTGGTTAATGTTGATTATTTTTACACATACATGTGCTAACCTTGTTCTTATTTCTTTCTCTCCTCCTGCCTACCTTCTCCCCTAAAGTTAATAGCTCTACAGACTCCTGTCCTACCTTACTCCCAACTGGTGACCATCGAACTTGGTCTTCCCACAGTGACTGTGACTTTGTTTGCCTCATACCTCAAAGGATATAACTCTGATCTTGGAATACAAAGTAGGTTTGGGCTCTGTAATGCTCATATAACTGGGCTCCAACCAGGTATTCCTATAGAGTTGTTTAGATTGCCTGTGCCTTAGTCTCCAGCAGCCAGTACCACCCTTTCTTAGCCCTCCCTCTCCTAGCGTAAACTGTTCTCTCCCAGCCATATTTTTATTTCCCTCTACCTCTCTACTGTCTTACTTCAGTTTTCCCCCCTCTCCCTCCTGCTTACTTATACTATACTGTAGGTGGTCCACTCCCACCTTGGCTCCCTCTCTCCTGCACTGTATGGCTTTAACCAGCCCTTGTCAGGCTACATAGCTAGGATTTGTTTTTTTCCATTCCTCCATTTAACCTCTACTTTTACCTTACTATCCACCTAACTCTCTCATAGCTTTACTATTGTACATCAGTAACCTCCCCTTCTTCTACACTTTACCCTCTTCTCTACTTCTCCTACTGTATGCTTTTACGCTAACCTCCTTTTTTCATCACTGGTGCTCTCTGGCTTCTTTCCTACCCCTTCTACTTGGCTACATTCATATCCCACCTTCCTTACCTATTTTAGCTGATTGTCTCCTTCCTCATCTCTCCTTAGTGGCTGTAACCCGCTCCGTTCGTCCTGTGGGCTCACTCCGCTCCCCACCCTACCCCCAATTCCCACCCACCCCCAGGGGTCCTAGTCTTATACCTCTACAGCCACACCCCTATCCCTCCTATCCTATCCCTCTCCTTCCCGCCAAATTGTTACCAAGCCTTAACACACACCTTCCACTTCCCCCTTCTCTTTCTTTGCCCTATTACCTTAAGTCTTATATTACCTTTCTCCTTTTCTCATACTTCTCTCTTTACCCCTCCTCATTCTTCTCCAGTCATATCATTCTTTACTCCCTACAGAATCCAATTCTTTTTCACCAATATTTTTAAACAGACACACTACCCCCTCTCTTACTTAACACACTCATTCTCTCTCCTTTGAATTGTCGTCTTTCCTCCTCACTTCTCAGATTACTAAATAATGACTCCCTTCCTACCAACTATGCCTACACTCTCACTCTTACTCTTGACCACCCTTCTCTCAACATACCATCTCACCTTCTTTGAAATTTCACTTAACAACTATCATAACTCCTCACAAAAACACACTTCTACTATATTCACTTTCACATCATACTCTAATGTTAATTCCACCCCTAGCTATCATCTATCTAAATTCCACAGACTACATCACCTTACCTACCTACTACAATCAGACAAAAAAACAAAACCTCTAACATTTCTAAAGAGCAACTATTTAACTAAACTAGTTAATCCAACACTATGAGATGGTGACATCCACCCCAACCCTGGCCCTATCTCCCCTCCTCCCCAAAACTGCTCACCTAACCTCAATAATAACTTCCTCATAGGACACCTTAACATTCAAAGCATAAATAAGAAAATACCCTTCATCCATGCCCTCTTAGATATCCACTATTTTGACATTCTTTGCCTCTCTGAAACCTGGCTAAACCCAGGCACAAAAGACTCAGAGATTATACCCCAAGGTTATAATATAGTAAGACATGACCTCTTAAAACGTAAGGGTGGTGGAGTAGCAATACTTTTCAAAAATCAACTTAACATCTCTACTCAACCAGCATGTCCAAACCAAGATAGCAAAATAGAAGCCATCATTATTAAACTCCAACTTAATGCCAAAAAAGCAATTTACATTATTTGCTTGTATCTTCCTCCAGGTAATAACATTCCAATATTAGAAGACTTTCTTAGCTGGGTTTCTACCACCTACCCCCAAGAAACCATAATTCTAGGTGACGTTAACATAGATTGGAACACTATTAATGCTGATAATCCCTCCTCTCATATTAACCTACATGGTTTCACCCAAACTATTACCTCAACTACAAGAGTCAATAAGCCCAGTAAGAAAGAGAGTATATTAGACTGGATACTCACAAATAAAGTCAACAAACAGTATAAAGTAGGTACTATGCCAGACGATATCAGCAACCACTCCCTAACCTACATTACTAGACAAAAGTCAGAATGTGTTAACCTCCCAAATACAAGGCTAATTCGTTCTATCAAGCATTTTAACTTAGAACATTTTCAAGCTGAACTGAGAGCATGCAATTGGAATTGCTTAAAATCACTTCCCCTGCAGGAGGCAGTCTTATTCTTTAATACTACTAAGGTTCTGATGAAGTCTGCCATCGGCGGATGAAAGCGCTTAACAGAGTGTATTTATGTTGTGGATTTTGTTCCTGCCGTGTATTTTGATGTCTTTCGTATATTAAACTGACTTGCTGTGGAAGCTGCATTTATCCTTTATTACCTACAACCAGACCAGTCGGGTCTATATCATTGTGAGTGGTGTTCGTACTTACTGACTTTCCTTATTCTTTAATACTACCTTCTTATCCATACTGGATACACATGCTCCAGAACGTTCTATTAGAGTAAAGACCAAAACAGCCCCATGGCTTACCAACAATACTAAAAAACTCATTCAGACTAGAAACAAAGCATGGACAAAATGGAGATGCCATAAACAAAACCCTGATTTAGTTCATTTCCGCCAGCTTAGAAATCTGGCTAAGAAATCAATAATCTCTGACAAGAAAAACTTCTACTGTGAACTTCAGGACACCCATCTTAACAATTCTAAACAATTCTGGTCATCAGTAAATTGACTTCTTTCCCCAAGAATTGCTAAAACTCTTTCCCCTCTTAATGCTGACCCAGAAACCGCTCTCCAGACTGCTAATGCATTCAACTCTTTTTTCTCTGGAACTATTCAATCCCTAGCCAAACAAATGAACACCAACAACTCTTATATTCCAACTAATATAGCTAACTCCTCCTACAACTTCTCTCTAAAACCTATATCAACCTCTTTCATCTACAGACTCATTCACAAACTGAAACCTTGTACCCCTTCTGCTGACAAGCTCCCTTCTCTTTTCCTTCAGAAAGCTGCCAAAGAAATTGCATATCCTACATCCTTACTTATAAACAGAACTATCCAAGAGGGAACCATCCCTGACATCTGGAAAGTCTCCTATATTATCCCACTACATAAAGGTGGTAACTCCCTTGACCTTTCCAACTTTAGACCAATTGCCCTTCTCTCACCCCTAGCAAAAATCATGGAAAAATGTATTCATCAGCAACTTGCGCACTATCTCTCTCTACACAACATAATAGCAAACTGTCAGCATGGTTTTAGACCCCACCACAGTACCACCACTGCCCTTCTTTCCTTTGTAGATACTATCAACAAAAATCAAAACAACAATACTCTCTCCTCCGCTCTTTTCATTGATCTCTCTAAAGCTTTTGACATGGTCAACCACTCTCTTTTAATTAACATTCTTTAATCTCTCTCTTGTGATAAATTCGCCATTAATTGGTTTAGATCTTATCTTAACAACAGACAACAAGCAGTAATATGGGAAAACCATATCTCATCACTCTTGCCCATTTCCATCGGAGTTCCCCAGGGCTCCATTCTTGGTCCATTTCTGTTCTCCCTCTTTATTAACGATCTTCAGACTGCAATCCCACAAGCAACCTGCATACAATACGTAAATGATTCAACCCTTAACTGCTCGGCACCTTCCTCTACTGAACTGATCTCATTGACCCAAAATACCTTTAATACTGTAGAAACTTGGTTTTCTAGACGGTTTCTCCTACTAAATGCCAAAAAAACAAAACTCCTCCTCTTCTCCCCCACCACTCGGTCCCCCCTTTAAACTTTACCATTTCCTCAAATAATGGTACTATCATCTCACCTGATCCAACTACAAAACTTTTAGGAATAACCATTGACAATAATCTCTCCTTCGATCAGCACATTAACAACAACATCAGGTTAGTTAACAGAAAAATAGGATCCCTATATCGTATCAAACCTTTTCTAACCCCAGCAACTAGAACCAAGATTGCACAATCTCACCTTTTATCAACTCTCCTATATGCTTCCCCTATTTATACAAACCTTAAGAAAACCAATCTAAACAAACTTGCTACTTGCTATAACAATATAGCTAAACGCCACTAGTAACCCCTTTAGGACCCACCATTGTATAAACCTAAAACAACTAGGCTGGCTTGAATTTCAAAACTACATTATAATTCCTCAACTCACTATTGCCCACAATATATTACACCTACCTGACAACACCCCAATACTCTCTCAACTCCTAATCCCTTACAACAATCTCAACTCACTTCGCTCCTCTAGTAAACTCATGACAAAATCTATAAAGGCAAACAACACAGCAGGTGATTCTCTATTCACTAACACAATAGGTAGAAGTTGGAATCTCTTACCTTGTGACATAACTCTGACTACATCCCTGCCACTTTTCAAACAGAAAATTAAACTGTACTTCCAAAATCATTGGCTTTGTTCCTGCAGTACACCTGACTAACCTATTTCTCTTACTCTGATTCTCCTCCACTCTTTCATCTCTACCCTATATCAGTTCTGTTCCTTTTACTGTTGAGTTTTAAGTATGTACATTTTGTACAATTGTTGATATTTAATGAACTGCATATTGTAAACTTGTTTCTCTTTGAAATTATCTTTCATTCTTTTTGTTTTTGTAATTTCTGATTTAGCTATATCTTAGAGTAGTCATTTTTTATGTAATGTACTTAGTATATAGTGGAGCTTTTCTCCTCGGGCCTCTGCTGAAAATGGACATCTATCCAGCCAGACTAGCCCGGTCAACAAATGTAAAATAAAAATAAAATAAATAAATAAAATGGCACGTTAATATCAGTAGTACTATAATGCATTAGGCTAACATAATAGGAATTAACATGAAAAAACAGTCTATGCACAGCAAGCTAAAAAATGACTGAATAAAATATTGCTGTAGGCTTACATACCTACACACACATAATACATGTATGCACAACTCACACATATTTACATGCCCATACTTGTGTGGACTTGAGCATACAGGTGGATACAGACAACAAAATAGAATGTAGCATCCGAAAGATATGTTTGCAGATTGTGGCAATACACTAGATGTGGAAACAATTTGACTGAGGTATATAGGTTGAATTAAGTTCCGTGGAGTGGTAGGGAAGAGATGAAAGACCCTAAGTAATTATTTTGTTTGTACCAAAATTCACAGACAAATAACATAGATGGCATATGTACAAGATCATTTAGTGAGAGGATGCTAAGCCAACTTATTAGGTGGATGGCTGGGAAGGGAGAAAAAAAATCGTCAGTATGCTATGCAGTTAGTGTTAATCAGGGTTCGTACAAGGGCATAGCCATTGTGCCTTAAGGAGTAGTTTTAGTTGGTGCTTAAAAAGTGGTAATGATGGAAGAAGTTGTAGGTTGGTGGGGAGTCTATTCCAAAAGTTATCCACGGAATTTGAGAAAAGGGAATCCCCTGCTTTATTATAGGATTTCTGGATGTTTACTTGTAATTTATTTGCAGAGCGGAGGGTAGTGAGGTTTTTGTAGGGAGAGATTAGGTTTTGGAGAATAGGAGTATTATTAGGATGAAAAAGTATCTTATGTGAGACTATAACTTGTTGAAATAGAAGCTGGTTTTGGAGTTCTAGCCAACCTAGCTGTTTCAGATTTATACAGTGATGTGTTCTATATGGAGAACCTGTGGCAAATCTAGCAATGTTATTATAGGAAGTTGCGAGTTTGCTTAGGTTAGATATGGAAAGATTAGTACAAATAGTTGAAGCATAGAGGAGGGTAGAAATAAGGTGGGTATGGGCAATGGTGGTTCTGGCTTCAGAGGTAAGGAAGGATTTAATCCTCTAGAGTGAGCCAAGTTTTCTATTAACTGTTTTAATAGTGGTGTTAATGTGATTGTCAAAGCTAAGATGATGGTCAATTGTTACGCCTAGAAGTTTGGTGGTCGGGTCAGATACAATTACAGTACCATTGCTAGATTTAACAGTGAGATCAATAGGGGGAGACTTTAGTGAAGGAGCAAATAACAGTAATTTAGTCTTTTTAGCGTTAAGTATGCGGCAACGTTGCAAGAACCATGTTTCAACTGAGTTAAATACTGTCTGGGTAATGTTTTGGGGCTCAGCAGATGAGGTGGCAGCACACACTAGTGTGGAATCATTTGCATATTGTATGCAGATGACTTGAGGAATATTTAGATTTAGATCATTGATGAATATAGGGAGAAGTAGAGGTCCCAGGATGGAGCCTTATGGGACCCCAAGAGTAATAGGAAGAAGAGTGGAAAGGTTATTGTCCCAGAGGACAGCTTGTTTTCTGTTTTCTAGGTAGGACTTGAACCATCTTAAAGCATGAGAGTTGTTTTAGTATGTCTAGTAGTAGTTGATGGTTTACCATATCAAAGGCATTTGATAGGTCTCAGAAGAGTGCTGCGGAGAGCCTGTTGTTGTTACAATTTATGTTGATGCAGTCAGTGAAGGATAGTAGGGCTGTAGTAGTACTATGGTGAGGCCTAAAGCCATGTTGACAATCTGATAGAAGGTTATTTTGGAGAAGGTGTTCAAGTAGTTGGAGGTGGATACATTTTTCCATTATTTTGGCTAGAGCGGAGAGTAGGGCTATGGGGCGAAAGTTAGATATTTCAGTGGAGTTACCACCCTTATGAAGTGGGATTATGTGAGATATTTTCCAGAGAGATGGAACAGAACCTTCAGTAATGGATCTGTTGATTAGTATAGAAACAGGATAGGAGAGTACTTTAGATGCGATTTGCAGATATTCAGGTGGTAGGTGATCTGCTGATGCGGTACATGGTTTAAGTTTAGTCAGTAGGGTAAAGATGCGAGATGTAGGCATTGGATTTAGTTGAAAAGTGGGGGGTTTGCTAGTCATGGAGAAAGTGAAGGTAAAGCTGACAGGGGGTAAGGAACTAGCAAGAGATTGTATAGTTTCAGTAAAGAAGGCGTTGAAGGTGTCAGCAACCTCTTTAGGATTAGTTAAGGAGAGGCCCGAGGGGGTTGGTGTCATGGAGTGGCCTGGGTGTAAAAGTCTATTAATAGCTGACCAGAAGGTTTGTGGGGTTTGTTGATGTTTGTCTTTGAGTTTAAGGAAGTAGTTTTTTTATCAAGGAGAATTCATTTTTTTGTGGCATTTCTACAGTGTTTGTAGTTCTGGCGATCAGTTGGGTTTTTAGTGTTTCTCCATTTAGACCAGATCTTATTTCTTAATAAGATTCTGTGTCTTGTCTCTTTAGTTAGCCATGGAGCAGCTTTACTTCTGGTTCTAATGGACTGACTAGGGGCATGGTATTCTAGTATTTGTAAGAATTTGGAATTAAAATAGGATATGGCTTCCTCTGGAGGGAGTTGTTTTAAGGGAGGCCAGTCACAGGCTGGAAGCTCAGCTTGGAAACTTTCAGAATTAAAGTGTTTTTTGTTTCATGTAGTTTTAAAGGTTCCAGCAGCAAACGAATAGGAAGGCACAGAGACAGCTGATATATCCAGTTCAATACTTTTATTGCAGTGCAACAAAACACAAGCCCTTTCACCAAACAGGCATCATCAGTTGTATTACAAAAGCACTAACAAACACACACCTATTTATACATCAAATGTCACATGATACAAATTCAAATTTAAAACCACAAATTTAAAGATACAACACATATAAAAGATATATAAATTTAATTTAAAAACATATAGTTTGAATGAGGATGTGTTTTTTGTTACTATGGATGTGGTGTCTTTATTTACTGTTATACCCAATTTAGATGGCCTTAATAAGGTGACTCAGTTTTTGCAGCGGTTTACAGATTACACCCCTAACAAGGTTCAATTGTTAGTGAAACTGTTGGAGATTGTGCTTCAGCACAATATCTTTGCTTTTGGTGAGCAAATATATAAGCAATGCAATGGCGTGGCTATGGGCACTTCTTGTGCCAATAGCTATGCCAATGTTGTTATGGTCGTTTGGGAGTATGACCATATATTTAATGGGTCAATCAATGAACATGTTTTGTTTTTTGTAGATTTGTGGACGACCTATTTATTTTGTGGAAGGGAGACCTTGATATATTTGCTTCCTTTATGGAATATGTGAATAGTAGTACCTGTTATTTGAAGTTTACATCTCACTCCTCAGAATTAACGGTGGATTTCTTGGATGTTTCTGTTATTAAGGATGAAACTGGTGTTATTTACACTAAGTTGCACAGGAAAGACTGTCATGTGAATCATTTGTTACAAAGGGACAGTCTTCATCCTCCTTATGTTATTAGAAGTGTGGCTTCTAACCAGTTTTATAGAGCTTCAAGATTAAATGCTAGGGATAGTGATTTTATTGGTGAAGTTGATAACATGAAGATGAGTTTGAAGGAGAGAGGTTATGAGGAATATCTTATCCAAAACAGCACATTTAAGGTTTTGATAAAAGGATGAATGAAGCTAGACCATATTTTTCTACAGGTAATAGTGAGTTTGTTAGGATGCAGGAAAGTAAGTATAACACTGGTTTGAGGTTTAAAGTTACTTATACTAGTGATGTAGATCGTTACAAGGATATCATTAAAAAACACTGGGGTGTCCTTAGAACTGATAATGATATCTCTAGGCACATACCTGAAGTGCCGTGTTTTTTATATAAGAACAATAGGTTACTGAGAAGTAGGTTGTGTTACCCTAAGGATGCAAGTAGGAATTCTCATTTAGTTGGAACTAAACCATGTGGTCATTGCAACTGGTGTGTATATATTGACAGCAGTTGCAAATTTGAACATCCCGACCAAGGTAGATGTTAAAATTTCACAATAGCAGGTACATGTGATACCTCATATATTGTTTATTTAGCTCACTGCGTTGTATGCAAAAAGTTTTACATAGGTAAGACTGACCGTCCCTTCAGAGAATGCATAAGAGAACATATCTACCATATGAATAAAGGTAATGTGGTTAGTGCATTGGTGAAGCATGTTTTGAGTACTGACTCTAGTCATGGTTTTAAATTTTTAGTAATTGCTAGGGTTTATGAGAATGTGAGGCAGGATGATATATGTGCTAAGACCGAGGATTTGGAATCCTCATGGATAGTGAGGTTTAGGGCTGATGTAGGACATGGGCTTAATGAATCAGTTCCATTAGTACGCAAATTAAAGAAGAGACCCCTAAGAAGGTAGTTATTAGTATCAAAGTATAGTTTTAGTATGCATTATTTATGTATGTTTTTAAATTAAATTTATATGTCTTTTATATGTGTTGTGTCTTTAAATTTGTGGTTTTAAATTTGAATTTGTGTCATGTGACATTTGATGTATATATAGGGATGTGTTTGTTAGTGCTTTTATAATACACCTGATGATGCCTGTTTGGTGAAAGTGCTTGTGTTTTGTTGCACTGCAGTAAAAGTTTTGAACTGGATATATCAGCTGTCTCTGTGTCTTCCTATTTGTTTGTTGCTGGAATTTTTACTTTGGACACAGTAAGTGCGCCTTTTATAGTGGTAGCAGTTTTTGTAGTTTTATTAGTTTTAAAGGTTGTTTGATTAGGGATGAAAGTTTTTTGCCTAATTGTATAGGTTAGGAAGTGGTCGCTAATATCATCTGGAAGGGTGTCTGCTATATAAGTGAGGGAATGTTTTTTCACTTGGATCCAATCTAAGGTACTCTCTTTCCTACTGGGTTTATGGATTCTGGTAGGGGTGGTGATAATTTGAGAAAAGCCATACAGGTTTATATGGGCTGATGGTTTGTTAGAGGTACAGCAATTCCAGTCTATATTGAAGTCACCAAGTACTATGGTTTCTTGTGGGAGGGAAGAAGAGAGCCAAGGGAGTTGATGTTATTGCCTGGGGGTGGGTAAGAACAGATTATGTAAATAAATTTGGTAGTATTAACTTGAAGTTTAGTGCAAAAGAGTTCTGCATTATTGTCTAAGGGTATTTGTAGGTCTACTACAGACAAGTTTAGCTCAGATTTATACAGTATTGCTACCCCTCCACCCTTTTTAGTTATACGGTCTAATCTTCTGATATTATAACCTGGGAGATAACTTCATTGTCCTTTGTTCCTGGTTTGAGCCAGGTTTCTGTTAAACACAGAACATGAAGAATGTGTGTCAAATCGTGCATGGAGTTGGCTGATTTTGTTATTTAAGCTTTGTATGTTAAAATGGGCTATAAGTAATGAGTTTGCAGTTTTAGTGAGGGTAATTGGGATGGTTGGATTGGGTTGGAGGGAATTTAGAAGGATGCTATTATTAGGTCCTGGATTGGGATGAATATCACCGTGAAGTAAAGGGTGTTGTTGAAAAATAAGTGAGAGCGTAAGGCATTTGTAGAGAATATATTGTGATTTTCTGGCTTGTTGGGGAGTAATATGGGCTAGCCTATGATACTTTGGGGAGAGGTAGAGTGAGGTAGTGGTGATATTAGTATGGTTGTGGGAAGTAGATTGGGTGAAAGATGATGTTTGTCTTAGTGGAGAGAGGGATGGAGTGAGGTGTAGGTTTTCATATACAGTAAGCATATAAGGTATGAGTAGTAGTTGTGTTGTAGCAAGAAAGAGGAACATGTTTGTAGGTTTCGGCTGATGCAATGAGGGCATGGTAGGAAGGAGGAAAGAGAGAGGTGAGAGAAAGTGGTTGAGTTAAAGAGCTAGTTAGTAGAGAGATAGTATAGTAGGGCTAGTAGTGTGGAGAGTAGTGAGGGTATGGGTGAGTATGTTTCTACTGTTCTGTGGTATATAATGAGGTAATTGGATAATTAGGGGAAGGGAAGTGGCCTGTGGTGTATAAGTGTATGAGCACTGGGGGTGGGTGAGATTTGGGGGTAGGGTAGGGGAGTGGAGTGAGCCCATAGGGCAAATGGAGTGGGTAGAGCCAGGTGGTGGAAGAGAAGACAAGGAAAAAATCAGTAAGAGTGAGAAATTAGAAGGTAAGTAAGTAGGGATGTGGGGTAAAGTTTAGAGACTTTCAGGGATGGACTTTGGATGTCCAAGGAGTGCAGACTGAGATAGAATCTAGGGGTACAGTACTCGAGGAGAGCAAATGGTAAACAGAAATAAGACTAGACACTCATATCAGCAAAACCAGGTAATGACAGGTAAAGGAAAGAAAGGGGCCAGAAGGCTAAGAGTAAGGCACCACCTAGTTGTCACACACTAATGGCAGGAGGAGAGATGCAAAAGAAAATGATCCCTGAGGGGGGATAACAGGCCAGGGTAGTGACTGGAGAGATCCTTGTTAGGTAATTAGTGGGGGGGGAAAGGAGCTAGGGCAACCTTGAGGCCGAAGGAGCTAGGGTTAAATTAATGCAAGGAAAACAGGGGATATGGCTGCTGGCTAACCTGGTGGGAAAGGTTGCTTAACCTAACAGAGGTGCTCCAATATATGTAGTAATATTAAGCAAAAACACCATTACAGGACATACTTTTATGTAAGTTCTTTCAGGGAAAAAATTTGCTCTCAGAGAGCAGATAGGCTATGGTGGAATTCAGGACTGTGGTTCTGTTTCCTCCATGCAGGGCACTTGAGATAGACAAGTGCAGGGACAGGCAGGAACACAAAGCTGGTATATGCAGAAAATACAGGAAAAAAAACAATAGTATGGCTATCAGTACAGGAATAGCAGTGAGAGAGACAATACTTCTTCAAATGTCTACTTACAGATTTATGGGTAGAAAAGACTAATATGGTGCTATAATAAACATGTAACAGACCAGTTAGGGAAAGATCAAGAACTTAAACACCTCTAAATATTACTAATATAAGTAGTTTAATTTATCATTCCAATTGAGCAAGGCAATGTAAATAGATCTCCATTCTAGTTGATATGGGCAAAATAATGAGGAACTCAGTAGATGTAGCAGAGTGAAACTTCAGTAAGTAAGCACTTTTTAAGGCATTAGAGATTAAACAGGCTGAAATGTGTATAACAAAAACTATTCAATCCCCTTCGTGTATAGCGCTAAACTCCATGCAGTCATAAACTGTAGTACACTAGAGCACATATGGTTTTACAGCTGTAGTCCAGATTATCATATACTTTTTACATATAATATTGGGCTAAAGTACTATTAAAGCCTCTCCAAGTGTAGCGCTATAGCCATGCACACATTTACAGTGAAGAAAAACAGAAATAGCGCACATAAGGTTAAATAGTTTATGTGGGCAAATCATGAGGAACTCACTAGCTGTAGCAGAGTTATTATCGGTAAGTAAGCACTATATTTGTGACTGTTTCCAGTTCTTTTTTATAAAACTTGCATTTATCAGTTTCTCCCACCTTCTCAATGGATTTTGTAAACCAGTGTATATGCAGTCCACTGTCCTGGGCTGCCACTATTAACATTTCTTCATTTGGTTTCAATTCACTTCTCCTTAACCGTTCCTGCTTCAGATTTTGGTTGACATGGGTTTATTTCAGAAAATTTTTGTACTTACGCTATATTTATGGATTTTTCACATTTCTTTCCATCTCATCTGATCCTTTTCTTTATATTATATTCTTTCTTTTGTTTTTCATCACTTTCAGTCAGAGCTAGATCCAGCACTAGGTAACCGAGGAAGCTTTATAGGGTGGGGCCTGTTGGTTTCAGGGGTCCTACTGGCTGGGGGCTGCCACAAAACTTACATTTTGTGCAGTTATTTTTTTTTAAGGATGCTACTAGAGTACATCCTTAGTGTCTGTGCATGCATCATACTAAAGACGCACTCACATTTAAGTGGAGTGCACGATTTGTATTTTTATGGGGAATTACCTGCCATAGATTGAGAATGACTGTGTGTGTGTGTGTGTGTGTGTGTGTGTGTGTGCGTGTGTGTGGGTAAGTAAATACCCCATTTAGAGATGGCAGGTTGGTTAACCTATTCAGGCTCAAATCCTGTACCTTGATTACAGGAGACTAGAACCTGAATACTCTACACCAGCTACCTATCATCAGCATACTGTCATCAGCAGGTGCATTTTCAAGGGTTGTTGAGTTTCTGTGCATTTTCAAAGAATGTCCAGTTTCAGTGCATTTCCAAAGAACGAGTTTTTGTGCATTTTTGAGGAATGTTGAGTTTCAAGGGAAGAGAAGTCTACAGCAGCACATGCTAATCTGTTTTCAATATGTAACTGTTTTGTTTAGCAAATGGCCATCATCAATATTTGTGTTATAAAACTTGAAAGCAGTTTCAGTAGCACAACAGGTAGCATAATTGTCTTTGGTGCAGAAGGCTGTGGGTTCTACTCCCACACCATGTAGATTTAGTGCTGATATTGCGGTGCTCTTTAATGGGAGGTGGGGGTGCTGCATCACTGAGTGTGTCCACCTTTGGATGAGTTGCCTAGTAACTATGAACCTGTTGCTGGTTTGACAGCCATTCACTATTGCAATATTACCATCTTACCATTTTTATAATGTAGCATGGACAGTTTATTCTTCAAGGGCAGCAGGCATGGAATTTGTATATGAAACACTGAAATGAAAAGTTGTTCGCCAATAGCAACCTCTTCATTAGTTATAGATTTGTTTAAAGTGGAATTTTCAGATGACTTTTACTTCTGCAGAGATTATGTATATTGACTGATATTGGAGGATTGTAGTGATAGAAGTTTGAGTGGCCTTTTGTGGATGAAATGTCCTGCAATTGGGTAGTTTTGTCATTATTGGTTAAAACATTTTATTTTCATTGCTTACTGGAAAAAATGTTCAAAACTGCAAATTTAAAACACATTCTAACAAGTGGTGCTGTATTATACAAGGAATATAATTTAATACAATCAGGATGGTGCATCACAGAGCACATGCTTGTAGAGATGACCCAAAAAATGTGTGCAAGGAGCCTATGGTTTGAAAACAGATGCATTTTTTTGACTGTGGGTCTTAATGCCATTTTAGTGAAAGTGCATTTCAAGACAGAGAAGCTTACTATTAATGCTACATCTGTTTTCATTATGAGACTGTACTGTTTTGTTTAGCAACTGGTTATCAGTGTTTGTGCTATAAACTTTGAAATAAAGGTTTTAAATATTTCTAATCAATGTAGAATTAAAGAAGAAAATTGTATGCACATTGACAGGGTTGAACATTGTTTGTGGTAACTGGGGTTAAATAGCTAAGTAATGGGACACTGGCATGGCTGGAGGGATGTTACTGGGGTGGCCTGCTGTGGGGGTTGGGCCCTGATCTCCTAAACTAAACAAATATGCCATCTTAGGCTTTTTCTCCTTATGTTTTAAAACTGTCACTATGTTGAATTATTTTCATGATTGCATATCCATACATGTAATCAGTTTTGAAGTAGTCCATACCTCCCTCAGAGACAGGAATATATAATCATGTTGCACACTGATTTTTCTATATCATTTGATAAGCATGAAGCATTTTTCTTGTTTTTATGT
The DNA here is from genome assembly GCF_019279795.1 of Protopterus annectens. Classification (NCBI taxonomy): domain Eukaryota; kingdom Metazoa; phylum Chordata; order Ceratodontiformes; family Protopteridae; genus Protopterus; species Protopterus annectens. The sequence goes on from NC_056725.1 coordinate 43,067,311, forward strand.
CCAATCAGTCCAATAATTTTTGGGGCCAGTCGATCACCCCAAAACTGTAATTTAGAACAGGAACAGTAAATTGGGTTATAGCTTGGACTTTATTCCTAAATGTCAAGTGAATCTTCAATATCAGTTTTAGTCTTCTGATGAATCCTAACTGAGCCTTATTTGCATTTGTTTATATTTTATTGTTGAACCACACTTCCCTCCTATCACATGCCTATCCCAGGTTGATGTTTACTAGGTGCTGCAGCTTTCCTGCTTTAAAGGTTGCTTTTGGACAATTATCAAGACCAAACGGCATTCTTACATCCTCTGAGAAAGTTTTAATCACTTGTAGTTGTGCTTTCAACTCCTCATCTGATGAACTAAGCAGTTTTAAGTCATCCACAAAAAGTAGATGAGAAACCTTTAAACAAGGTTGTTTCCTGGAAGCCAAATTGCACCCATAGCCCAATCTGTTAAGTAAGCAACTTAATGGGGTAAGGCAAGATAAATCAGCAGCAATGACAAAGAATCACTGTCTAATATCCTCCTTTGAATTTTAATCCCGGGTATAATAATTTGCCCTTTGCCATGGCTCAACTGGAAAGTGGTTTGCCACTATTTTATGGTCAATGTAATGTAATTGATCAATGTAGGGTGTATCTTATACATCTGTAAGTACTCCTTTATCTATAAATGTCAGATGCTATCAAATTTATTTTGTAATCTATCCATGCCATAGTTAGATTCTTCCCCTATTACAATTTTCTATTATGACTTTATTGAGCAATAATTGATCCTTTGTTCCATATGACTTTCTTTTGTTACCCTTTTGCTCTATGGCCATAGCTGAGTTTTTTTTATCACTATAAACACTGTCTACATCAATTCCAATATATATTTTTATACTGTCAGAAGATAAGTTATTGATCTATAGTTCTTAGTATGTCTTGCAGATTCACTGTTAAAGATGAGTATCAATGTTCCTGTTGTTAAACAGGTTGGAATCTGTTTGCGATGTGCATACATGTAATTCTTACTCAGGGATAAATCTTCATGTAAACACTGTAATGCTTTTAGCCAGAAGTTAGATACTACATCTGGGCCTGGGCTTTTCCACGTAGGAGTTCTCTTAATTTTGCCTCAGTTTCTCTGGCCGTTATGCCATCCCATTTCATATCCTCTACATCACAACACCTTAATGTTTCTTTTAATCCATTCAGAATCTTTATGTTCAACAGGATCTTCATGAATATTCCACCAAAATATGCCTAGTTCTTCTTTGTTTGGTGGTGTTTGTATTCCTTTTGCTTTGTTTCCCAGTTTTCTATAAAATCTTTTTGGGTCATCAATGAATTGCTTACTTTACACTTTTTCTTTTTATTTATCTGTCGACATTCTAAGTTTCTCAGCCAGTGCTGATATATTCAGTTTATTATTGGCAGTAGTATATGATAAATCTGTTTTGATACTCTGCATTGCTTTTACCATGCCGAACTTTCTATGTATTTTGGATGATTTATTCCCTTTTCTATATTCATCTACCAGTGAAGTTGCTTGTTTTAATTGTTTTATAGTTTTAGCTTTTCAGTGCTTCTGTCATGGCATTTTACTTAATTCCTTTGTTACCCAATAATTTTTGGTAATGCTCTATCCATTATTAGTTTAGCTGCACAGTAATATATTCTATTTATTTTTGTTATATATCATGTAAATTTCTCTGAATTGTCCTGGTTACTGTGTTTATCTATTTTACTAATCTTCTCACATTTTGTATCTTATTTACTTTATGTAATCTATTTTTTTCCATCTTACTATGTCAATCCACCTGTCTTCTGGATTAAGATTGCCTTCTGTGCACTCTATTTCCTGCAAGTAATCTACACAAAGTTCCAGAAAATCATGCTGTGACATATCCTGTTTAGATGCACCCAGCTACATCTGCTGCTCCTTTATATGGGAACACTTTCGCCCATCACTCTGTAACATTTCCTGTCAGAGTTGCTGCTATTTCCTGCTCCTTCTCTTGCTGTGCAACTTTAACTAGACTTTTGTTCTGGTCACCAAAGGCTCCAGAGCATCATTATGTTCTTCCTGCTTCACCTGTTGCTTCTTAATTTGGGGATCCATAATTCCATCATGGTTTGAAATTGCCTATGTCACATTCTTCACGTTAAATCTTTCACTTCACAGATAATACATAACTTTATTTCTGTTTGTTTAACTTCTACTTTACTAATCCTCTTTTCTACATTCTCCCTTTGTTTCTTATTTTTTGTATTGTGAAATTTTTTATGTCTGGGTGCCTTTGCCTGCATTTCTCTTCAAATATTGATGAAAACCAAGCCAAATGGATGAAGACTGACTCCAGAAATTAATAAAAACTTTCAGTGCAAGAGTAGCTAATCAGATATGGCAGATGCAGATAAAATGTAGTACCTTTAATGCAACGTAGTAAAACAAAAAAACAGCAGAATAAAACATCAGGTAAAACAGATCAACACTTTCACTCCAGTCCTGGAGCTTCATCAGATCTACTTAACACACTGCTTGAGACTATATAAAGATACAAAGATTCTGAAGTTACCTGTTCAGATCATGTGACCTGAGTGGTCTTAAGGGAACATACTTATTCAAACCTTTTGCCTTGCCACTTTGCATTTCTAGGATCCATTTAGCTTCTAAATATTCAGTCTTATTACTAACATTACCTCCCCTAAAGCTCATATTCAACAGCTGTAACACAAGAAATTTAAACGTATGTGTAGTCCCAGCACTTAAGACATATTTACATAAAGCATTATTTTTGTCTTTCCTGGAGACATCATACATATGCTCATAAATGCGGTCTTTAAGCATTCTGTTTGTCTTACCAAGATAAAAAAACTATCACATGCTGTGCAGGTTGCAAGATATACCAAGTCACAGCTCTTGCAATTAGCAAAAAAAAAAAAAAAAAATTCAGGCTTATACACATTCTTAGTTACGGGATGTTCATAAACCTCAGTTGTTAACTCATACTGACACATATTACAGTCTCTGCAGGGGTGTGTGCCTTTTCTATTTGTTATACGTTGTTTCCTAGCAAAAGGTTTATAGGACATTTTTTAAGGGAGGAGATGCTCTTAAAACAAAACTTAGGGTAGTCTCCTAGAATAGATTTATTTCTGTCATCACAGGTTAAGACATGCCAGTGCCTTTTAATAATATTGCATATAGAGCTGACTCATTCTTAATGTATTAACCTGTGAGACAAGTGCTGTTCATTTATTATCATCCCGGGATGAGAAAAAAGGTCTAGCATAATGTTTTCTATGTGACATAACATTATTTTTCACTTTGTCTATCTCATATTCAGAGTAACGTCTGCTAAGCAGGTCACTAGAAAGTTCACTGAAAGCAGATAACATCTGATCATTAGTATTCAGCCTAGCATACCTAAGAAACTGCCCCTTCACAATACTCCTAGAAATGTGCTTGGGGTGCATACTTTGTACATTGTACTACATCTTCTGCAGGGTTTCTTATAAACCTCTGTTTCTAAGGTATGTTGTTTTTAGTAATTTTTGCATCCAAAAAGTCTATAGTCTCAGCTGAAAACATAAAAAGTAAATCTTACAAAATGTGTTGTCTGTTGTAAATATTCAACAAAGCCATACAACAGGGGAGTGGGGCTTGTCAATATAAAAAGGCATCCTCCACAACCTGCTATAGAAAGAAATATATTGTCAAAATTAAATGGCATTGTCTAAGACATAAAGCATCTCCCAGTATGCAAGAACCAAGTTTGCATGACATGGTGTACCCATGGCTACACCTACTTTTTGTATATAAAATAAATCATTAAATGTAAAAACATTACTTTTCAGAATGATCTCTAATAAAGCACCTATCAAGTGGATGTATATTGCTGTATATTCAGAAACCTTAGATAAAAACAGTGTAATAAACATAATACCCACATCAGTAGGTATGACTGTAAACAGTTAGGTTACATCCATTGTAACCAGTAAAAAAACATCACTTTATTAGACCCAGCCCATTCATACAGTGATGTCAAAAAATACTTTGTGTCCCTTAAAATTGAGTTAACCTTGTCTAACATAGGTCTAAGTTGTTTTACAACATATATTGATAGGGGTTCAGTAGCCCACCCCCTATGTGAAACAATAGGCCTCACAGCTGGTTTATTTAAAGACTTATGAATCTTTTGAAGGCCAAAAATTGTTGGAATAGTAGGGTGTTCAACAGTAAAAAAACTCAAGCAGGTTATTCCAAATGTTACAGTCTAAGGACAAGTCAGACAAAGAGTATATACCTAATATTAACTTTTCAACTTTCGTTTTAGAACGCATTTCATGAGTAAGTTCATCTGATAACATATCTAACATATTTTCAACATAATAGGAGGTGTCCATTAAAATAGCACATTCTTTATCTGTTGGTCTATTCCATCATGACTGAGTCCATCAGGCCTTGATATTGCACCTCTATGAGGTCTCTGTGATGCTTTCTCCACAGAAATTCACAAGAGGTGGATTGGCAGATACAAACTGACTTGCTAACTTATATATATTGCTCTGTGCTGAACTATTAAGTCCATAAAACAGTTTAAGTGAAATGTTCCTTATAAATAACCTCAAGTCTGCCGGTACTTCACATAAAATAGACGCTCTGGATGAAATAAAACAGAGGCCTTTATTTAAAACTTGCTGTTGTTCAAGTGTCAGGATGATTGAAGAAATATTCACTATCAGGTCTAGGAAATCTTTCTCCTTACTGCCGGTGCAGTTTGGGCTGTTCGGCCTGAAATGTCCTTTTCCGGACCTGTGTCCCTCTGCTCTGGGAGCGGCCTCTTTTCTCCCTGATGGGTAATGGCTCTGGAAGATGTACCTCTACAAAAGCATCTGTATCAGTAACTCTATTAGAAGAGCTGCTTGTACATGTTCTATCCTTGAGACAGTTCTCATTAGACACTATCTGTTATCTTATTGGATATAGCCATCTCTTTTGCATTGGGGTGGAGTGGAAAACAATGAGATATTGCCATCTGTTAACTCAAGTTGCACTCTTTCCAAGGCAGAAGTTGAATGACTACTGAAATTATTCCTCTTCATAGTAGTTGCTTTTTGAAGTTTCAGTCAAAAACAAATCATAATATGAACATGTATATAGATATACAACTGAAAACTTAAGAAGTATGAAAAAACATAAAAATAATTGCTAAGCTGAAAATACAGTGATAAATGTTAAAAATAAACTACTAAGGTCATTGGGTATCTGTTAAAGTGTGTTATCTAACTTTTCTTAGATGCCACACTTTAACGGATATCCATGACCTTAGTGGTTTATTTTTAACATTTATCACTGTATTTCCAACTTAGCAATTATTTTTATGTTTTTTCATCCTACTTAGATTATGTTCATTCATATTATGATTTGTTTTTGACATGCAAACCTGATGAAGTATTTATTTGATCTGAAAGTGATCTTTGTTAAAAGTTGTATATTTATTAATATTTATTTATTATTTTATTTTATTTCCAGTTTGATGACCGGGGAGGTCCACTGGGCTCAAAGAGCCCATTTTCAGTGGAGGCCCGGGGAGAAAAGCTTCATAGTACAAATTACAAGCTACATAATACAAAGTACAATACATAGTTGCAAAGGTATCAGCTAAACAACTTGTAACTAAGAATAACAAAACTAAGCAAAGTTAAACTGCAACATGAAGTAAAATATAATACATATTTACTGGTTGAGAACAGTAGTACAGAGTTTAACTTGTACAGAGGTTTGAAACATCTGAGAATGGTATAAAAGTAACATTAAAATAGGGTTAATCCCTAGTGTGTAAGGAATAAATGAATGTATTTATGTATTAAGCAGGTTAGGTAGATGTATTCTGGTAGATGTCTATTGGTAGATCATTTTGTTAGTAAGTCAGTCATTTTTTTTAGTTAGTTAGTTTCTTAATAACGTTTTGGATTAGTTGGTTTAGCCTACACAAAGTGTTAATAAACTGGTCTTAGATTGTAATTTGTCTAGCTTTTCAGTTTCAGTTTTAGGTAGCACATTTTCTGTGATACTGCTCAACTGTACAGATTTTCACAGAATGGCCAGATTTTTGGCTCATATTTTTGGTCTGTTCCTTATAAAATTTGTGGTTTTCTAGCACATCACTTGGATGATCTGAGGGTTGAAGTCATTAAATAATAACATACATTTGAGTTTCAGAATTCATATTCTTCAGGAAATGTATGCTAAAACAAACCCTGTTACTCTAGCAACTTTCTAGGTTTATAAGAGTAATATTTAAAATATGCCCCTACTTTTGGGCCTTGGTACCCCCCACTTGTCAGATTTTGCCCAGATTTCTTACACTGACAGGTTGAGAGGTATGGTTTACACTATGGTGGTAAGGGGAGGGTGGACTTGGCTAAAGGAATGATTTTAATGCTTTTATTGCTCTTAAGAGAACCACCCTCTGTAACCACTCCCTTGCTCCAAATAACCTGATTATATAGAAGGAATGTTTTTGATGCTTTTCATTGTACTTGACTAGGATCACTTGTTTGTGTGTTTCAGTAAAGGATATTCCATTTTTAACTCAGCTGTGGACTACCTACTATTTTCTGTTTTATTATTTTGTAGCATGTATTTTACAGTTATATTTTACAGTTCGATTTTTATTTTGTGAACTAAGTGCATAACATAATTCAGGAAGTGAAGATCATACCCTCCACACTGTGAAGTTTCTTCTTGGATTATATAATTGTGACTAAACATGTGCTTTCTCCTAGGCTTGATTTGAAAGACAATCCAATGGATAATGCAGAAATGCAACTGTTCATTGATGGATCATGCGGAAGAGGCAGAAATGGAAACCTTATAGCAGGCACAGCTGTTTGTACAGAGAGTGAAATTATTTTTCAGGAAAGATTACAAGGGGTTACTTCTGCACAAGTTGCTGAATTGATTATATTAATAAAAGCTTGTGAATTAGCTATGGATAAGGTTGCAAATATTTATATAGATAGCTGTTATAGTTTTGGGGCAGTCCATCACTTTGGGAAATTGTGGAGACAAAGAGGATTTCTAATATAAACAGGCACTGAGATAAAAAATGGAAAGTTTGCAAAGTACTTACTAGATGCTCTCTTCACACAAAAGGAGATACTGTTTTTGAAAAAGGTAATTATGCAGCCAAAAAAGTTGCTTGTTTAAATGTTACTGGAAATGTTGGTTTTGTTATGCAAACAACATCTGTAAAAATTTTACTTTTTGTGAGTTCAATAAATGGATTTCTTTTGCTTTGCAAAACAGAGTAACAGAGACAGACAGATAGAGGTGGATCAAAGCTGATTGCAGAGTGTAAATACCTCATGGGTGCATCCTGATGAAAGAACAGTAGCACCTTCAGCTGTACTACCTTGGTTGGTAAGAGAATTCCATTTGCCCAATCATATTGTTAAGTATGGATTTCTTAATCTTATTCAATGGGCTTGGTTTGCCCCTCTTTCTCAGTCTCTAGTTAGCCATTATGTAAATAATTGTGAGATCTGTTTGTCACACAAGCAATTGTGTTAAGTGCTTAAAATGTCTTTGCAGTTACATTGTCCCTACCATCCATAGTCATCTGGTCTTATTGAAAGGTCTAACCAGACTCTTAAAATCAGAATTAACAAAATTTGCAATGAAACAGAACTGAAATGACCAGATGCTATGCTTCTGGCTTTAATGAGTATGAAGGGAACTGTGAATGCTACTCAAACTAAGCCCACATGAAATTCTTATGGCCCACCCCATGAGAATGCTGCCTTCCCAACCAGTCAGAAACTGTGAACTTATATTTACTGATGAAGCTTTACTGAATTATTGCTCGAAATTAATTTCTCTTTTGCAGAATGTCCACATGAGAGTGGGAAAAGCACTTCCTTGTCAGGCCGCGATCCTTTGTTGCAATTTATGACCAGGTGATGGGTTTACACAGAAGTTTTCCAGTGCACATCTTTTTTGGAACCACAGTGGAAAGGACCTCATCTTGCCCTCTTAATGACTCATACTGCTGTAAAGTGTGCAGGAAAACCAAGTGCATCCATGCTTTGCATTTCAAGGAAACCTGCTTGACATTTCTCCAGTCTACAGAAAATGGTGCCACACCTTCTCCTGATCACATCACTGAGTTTCCTTCTGTTGCTTCCAATCAAAATGAAAGAAAACCTGTTTCTTCAAATGCTCCATCAACATGTCAATGCCTTTAAAGTTTCCAACTGCTGGGTATGTGGATTTGTTCCTCATGATGCTAAAGGGGGCATTGCATTGTTACTGTCCCTGTGCAACAGACTTATTTAGAGAAGCAAGTTGCTGTGAAAAATCAAACCTGGCATAACGTCAAAGACTGGACTAAGAAAGTATATTACCAACTAGCTGCATCAACATGCCTGGAAAGGAACTGTGCAAGGAGGTTGCAGCAACTCCAATAACATCCATAATGACACCTTATTGATCGAGCTTGGATTAAAGATAAATGACTGGGAGAAAGGCATGGAAATTTTGGACAATTTTTATTACATCTGAGAAGACCATGCCTGCCCTTGGTTACCCAGAAACAGGTGTGTCTGGTTGTTATGTGGGACAAATGACACCAGCTATTTTTCATTTTTTTTCCATACCTGATGGAAGACTATGAAATAAGAGGGACATACACCCTGCTGAACAAGTTGCAGCATTCATTTCTCAGCAGTATGGCCTATTGCAAACTGCACATGTAGTAAATCAACTGTCCTTTATATTAGCTGAAATGACTAAAGACTTTGGAACACATTCGCACAGCAAATGGACAACTGACTGAAGTTTGAGCCACAGCTTTTGAAGTATTAAATAGCTCTTCATTACATATTTCCTTTGAAGGGTAAAGTTTACCATTTGAGTGGAAAACGGTACTCTACATTTCATGATGAACAAGAAAAGGTGGTTGACTTAATGGAACAATTGGTCATTAATATAACTAAACCGGAGTCTAGCTGGACCTTGTTTGGATGGTTGGGTAATATATTCGGAAATGCTGGTACCAGCATAATGCAAAGTGTAGTTACTTTTATCATAACTGTGCTTTTCATAACTCTTATGTACTCTGTCATTAAAAGTTTGTTAGTGAACTGTTTTGTTAAAAAGTGCACATGCAATTATCCTAATTCCTAAACAAAAGTACTCTAGATTTTATGTTTGACAATAGTCATATTGCCTTATTAAGTAGTAATGCCACCTATTTTTGAAAACCTTGATTCATGAAAATAGTATAGGTGTGGTGAAGAGAGTGTTGTAGTACTCAGTAAACACTTTATTCTATGAGTTGCAAAGAGCATCATCTGGCAGCAACATATGGTCAATGTGTCTGTCATGCAACCAATACTGTTTTGTACAAGTACTGTAAAAAAACGCATGCATACTAGACACTATTTTGCAACCCTCTTTAGAGTAATATAGAACATTTTCAGATGGTGGATAGTTCCAATATTTTTGAGACTTTGATCCTGAAAAAGCATTGTTGCATATGCTCTAGTGATAAGACTGGGAGACACTGATAGTTGTGTACCTTGTGAAAATAGAAGCAAGGATATCTATTTGTTCACTATGGCATTTTCTTGTTTTGTGACCTCACCAACACCAATGGCATCCCAAGAGATGGTGAACATCATTGTGACTGATGTTTCTGCTACAGGGATTCTGAGAAACTGACCCAGGTGTTGAACTTTATGTGATGAAATACCCAGTGTAGCCAGTTAGTGAATATGTTTTAAACAATGCAAATATTATCTTTAAGACATTTTTACTTGATTATTAAGAGGTGCTTATTCCTTCTGCTTACACAATTATGCTATGGTTTGAAGTAAATGAACAGTAATTACAGACAGGTAATATGTAAGAGTTTTATTGCTAAGATGTCTGTATTATTTTACAGGTTATAGAGTTATCAGGAATTTGCTTTACATAATATGTGCTTTACAGGCAGTGGGGTCCATAGTTACACTTTATAGCCATGTGATTATTTATTTATTTGAAGTTTGTTTACCAGGATAGTCCATTAGGTTTCAAGGAGCCCATTTTCAATGGAGTCCTGGGGAGAAAAGCTCCAGAAGTACATATAGTAATTCACTTACAAAAGTTTCAAGTAGAGTACAGTTAGAAAAAAAAACTTACAAAGTAACAAAATTACAAAAACAAATTGACAATAGCAGCAGCAAATAACAATATAAAAAGCATACAAAGTAACAAAGTTACAAAAACTTGACAATAGCTGCAGCAAATAATTCAATGCATTTTAGTAAAAAAAAAAAGGAATAAGCAAATTGAGTTTTTGAGAATAAGCTAGTTTGTGTAACTTGATGATATGCATTATACAGGGCTATATGTGGTAGTTAATGGGTAAGATAGTTTATATGTAAATAGCTATGGTCAGGGAGGTTGAGTGGGATGGGAGCAAGAGCATTCCCATTGTGTAGTTAGGTGTGAGTGGAGTGAGGTTTTAAAGACTGAGAGACTGCTGATGGTCCAGATGAGAGGTGGGAGAGCATTCCAGCACCGTGCTAATGAGAAGGATAAAAGTTGTTTGCCTACTGGGTGGGCAGGTTTATGTACTTCTATTAAATTTTGGAAGTTTGATCTTAGAGCACTAACAGGGAGATGCATTTGGAAGGTAGTGATAAGAGATGGGCAGAGAGTGGGGCAAAAAATAAGTTTATGTGCTTGGATAAGTTGAGTGTAGGTGAGGTAATTGGGGACTTCAAGTGAGTTTAGATGATGTAAGGAAATGCAGTGATGAGTAGAGGATCTGTGACCCTCTGCAAATTTTGAGATTTTGTAGTAACAGGAGGAGAGTTTTGATTTGAGGGAAGATTGCAGGTTAGTTAGGATGGAAACGCCATATAAGAGGGAAGAAGATCTGTGGTAGGGAGAATGAGCCTGGTGGAGGAAGAGGAAGTGGTGGTGGCAGTAAAGCATGCCAAGTTTATTATGGTTTTTTGAGATGTTTAGTAGGAGATGGCTATCGAATTTTAGGTGATCATCAATGAGGACTCCTAGTAGTTTTGCTGAGGAGACTATTTTGAGGGGTGTATTATTTTGGCTAGTGATGGAGAAGGAGTTTGAGTCTAGGATGGCGGTTTTGGAAGGGGTGAATAACATGAGTTTGGTTTTGGTTGTATTTAGTGCTAGGTGATTGTTTAGCATCCATTGTTCAGTTAAAGAGAACGCATCCTGTGATTGTATTGCTAGTGAGGGTATGGAGGAGGCAGAGCAGATTATTGTAGAATCATCAGCGTATTGGATGGATTTGGCATTAGGGATGGTATGATGGAAGTCATTGATGAAAATATTGAATAAAAGGTGACCTAGGATAGATCCCTGGGGCATGCCTGTGGGAGTACTGCAGAAAGATGAGGTAGCTTTTTTTCCATTTAACTGCTTGGTGCCTGTTAGATAGACAACTGGTGAACCAGTTGATAGTGGAGTGGGATAGGTTAAGTTTAGAGAGTTTGGAGAGGAGAAGGTTATTGGAGATAGTATCAAAGGCCTTAGAGAGGTCTAAGAGGAGGGTGGACATGATATGCCCAGAGTCGTGGGCTTTGTTAACAGTTTCTAAGAAGGAGAGGAAAGTGGTGACAGTGCTGTGGCCAGGTCAGAACCCATGCTGCGTTGAAGTAAGAAGGTTATTGTTTATGAGATAGGGTAGAAGTTGAAGGTGGATACATTTTTCGAGAAATTTGGAAATAGGATAGCAATAGGGCAGAAGTTGGAGATATCATTATTTCTGCCACCTTTGTGTAGTTGAATGATAAATGCTTTTTTCCAGAGCAGTGGAACATGGCTTTCAGAAACAGACCGGTTTATTAGTATACAGATAGGGAAGGCGATGGCTTCTGTTGCTTATTTTAGGAAATATTTATTTATTTATTTATTTATTATTATAAATAACAGGTAAACTCATCGGGTGCATTTGGAGCATGGATTCAGCTTTAGAAGGATTCTTTTTATGGTAGAGATAGAGATAGGGTTCAAGGAGAAGGGAGGAGTTTGGGGCTGGAGTTATTGGAGGAGAAGGGGTTATGTGAAGGTGAATCAGTGGGAGCTGGATTTTTGGTGAAAGAAGAGGTGAGTTTAGCTATGGAGTCAGTGAAGAAAGAGTTGAATTGAGTAGCTAAATCCAGGTTGGAGATATTTGGATTGGACAGGGGTTTTCTTTTTTACCAGGGTTAAGGAGAGAGGAGATACCATTCCAGAATTTCTTGGGGTTAGTATTATGGTTAGTCTGGAGGGTGGAGTAGTAGGCTTTGCGGTCAGTGGTAATAAGTTTATTTACTTTGTTGGGAAGTGTTTTGTATTAATTTAGGGTGGAGAGGGACTTGTTATTTTGGTAGCATTTCCAGGCTTTATCTCAAAATCGCATAATGGCTAAGGTATTCTTAATTAACCAAGGGACTGGATTACTTTTTATCCATTTTGTTTTGGAGGGGGCCAAGGAATCAAGCAAGTTTAAAAACGTTGTGTTGAAGTATGAAACAGCATTTTCTAGGGGTAAGGTTTTTAGTGGGTTCCAGTTAGTTCTTTTTAGTGCATCTATGAATACATCAGGGTTGAAGTTTTTTAGGAGCCTAGTAGAGGTATAGGTGTGGGACAATTGAAGGCAGGAGGGAATACAATGGCAGAATGGTGATTCTAGGCCATCTGGTACAGCTTCTACGCATGAGTCCCTAGTATCTACAGACAAAAATGAATACATTTGTTTTCCATGTGCTTACAGGTTATGCAATGCCTCCAAGAATGCTGTGTAATATTTTATTCCTACAACATATCTGCACAAACCTTAGTAATTTAGTCAGCCATGGCAATTCAATGCAGTGGTTTCTGGACAACTGTGTAATATTTTATTCATAATACATCTGCAGAGGCACCAATCCCTTTAGCAGTCATTGTTAAAACAATGAATCTTGAAATATGTGATACTTATTTTTTTTTATTGTAGTTTGTTTATAGGGTAGCACACTGATCACTTTAGCTCATTTGCAGGCACAGCCCATGTGAATAGAATCACAAAAAAAGAGAAATAAAAAAAAGGAAATAGCACAATTTCACAAACACACAAGGTAAATCCCATAGACAATTGATATAGTATGTACATAATACTAGCAGAGTAGAAAATCAAATGTGAATTACTTTTAGCAGTAAACATGAGAGGCAAGCAGCAGCTGCGAACAGAGGATCAAAGCTGCATGATGCAGGTGAGGACAAAGTTAGGTTGTGTGTCCAGGTGAGGACAAAGTTAGGTTGTGTGTCCAGCAGAAAAGCTCAGATTTTTGATGAAGATGTCTTTTGAGTTGAGGTCTGAAGTTGGGGAAAGAGGAGACTTCTTTAAGGTGAAGGGGATGAGGGATTGCCATAAGGAATGGTTGTTACAATGCAGTTTAGTTTGGGGTGGCTGGAGTGAGGGAGTTAACTGGGAGAGGTTGAAAAGGTTGTAGAGGGTGTTTTTTGGCTACAAGAGGTGGAAAGGTACCTGGTTGAAGCAGTTTATAAACAAGAGACCCTTAGAGTAACTCTCTGTAAGAGACTGGTAACCATTTGGCCATGAGAAGGTGATGCAGTGGTGCCCTGAAGGGGGATCTTGAATGAGCAGATCTTGTTTTCAATGGACTGTAGAGCTGATGACTTGTTTTTAGAGGCTGTGGCTATTACTTTATTCATATTAAATGTCTGCAGAGGATTCAGTAACCTAGTTATAGTACGGCAATAGCTCCTGGACTACTGTTTACTATTGTATTCATACTCCGTGCCTACTCATGCATCAGTACTTTAGACATGGTAGCACAACATCACATAGGTTTATAGGTTCATAGGTCTGTACTAGGCTAATGGCCCTGGGGCCTTTACAAGCCTAGCCATAGGATTACCCTGGCATAGTGCCATACAACCTTAGTTCCCAGTGCCTCTGTCAAATAGAGCCAGTGGAGTTATCCCCGGGGTGAATTTTCTGTTTACCATCCACTCATTAAGAAGTGGAAAGTCTATTCCATAGCATGGGCAGTCTCTGGGTTATGAACCTGTCCCTCCAGCATGTTCTATTAATTGTGTTAATGAGATTGACGTCTCTGGAACGTGTGGTGTGGTGGGATTGGGATTTCTTTAGATGTAGTATTTCTAACAGAGGTGGATCAGACATGGCTTTGTAAGTCAAGCAGAGATCGCATCTAAGTAGGCGATATGAGACAGAGAATAGTTGGGAGTTTTTTGAGTCTGTCCATATAAGTGTTTAAGGCCTACGGCCCTCTTTGTGAGGTATGTTTGCGGCCTCTCCAGTTGTTGCAGGTGTCTAATGAGGCACATGCCAAATGGGGCATTGTACTTGATGATTGGCCTAATGAAGTAAGAGTAGAGGGAGAGAATGACCTCTTTCTTCCTGAATGCAAAACCCTTAGTAATGAGATGTGCCACATAGGACATTTTGACCACAGTGGCAATGTGATCAAAAGAGAGGTTGCTGTCAACCTGTGTTCTCAGATCTCTAACGCATTCTATGTTCAGTGGATGACCATCAATGTGGTAATTCATGGGAACCAGGTTTTTCCCAAAGGGGATGAAGACACAATTTTTGGCATTGAGCTTAAGGCCATGGTTGTGACACCAGTCATTGGTCTCAGTGAGGCCTTTCTGTAGGATGTCAACATTACTTGGGGAGTTAATAATAGCTCCCAACTTGTAATCTTCTGTGAACTTTGTCAGCCACAATCCCTTCATGTTGCCTGGACTTCAGAGAAGTAAATACCAAACAGGAGAGGACCCAGGAATGAACCCTATGTGACTCCACTCATGACTAATCGGCAGTCTGACTTGGAGTCAGCTACTTTCACACTGTGGGTTCTATCTGTGAGCCAGCCAGCAACCCACCTAGTGATACAGGGGTTGATGCCAAGCTTAGTGAGTTTTTCTATGATTCCTAAGTGGGGATTGGTAACAAAAGCCTTGGCCAGATCAAGGTAGGCTGTATGAACCACCTTGCCTTCATCCACAGCTCTGGTGACTGACTCAAAGAAGTTGATCAAGTTGAGCAGGCATGATCTGCCCTTCACAAAACCAAACTGTGTGGGATTCAGAGTTTGGAGATTCCCTATATCCTTGTCTATTAGGTCCAGGATGATGCGTTCCATAGCTTTGCATATCAGACTCATCAGGCTAATGGGGCGATAGTTCCCAGGGTCTGTAGTCACTCCTCCTTTGTGGAAAAGGATGACTGTAGCTGTGCACCATTCAGCAGAGACAAAGCCTGAGGTGAGGCTGTGACTGAACAGGGCACAAAGGTGAGGTGCCAGTTCACCCTGTAGTTCATCTAGAACATGACCAGAGATATTGTCAGGTCCCACAGAAGCTGTATTCTTGGCCTTGGCCAGTGCTGTTTTAACCTGTGCAGCAGTAATACTAGGTGCCTGGCAATCTACTGATATTGTGATTGGTCCTTGGGGGGGGGGTGAGAGGGGTAAAGTTGGCACTGAATCTGTCGGCCAGTATACTGCAATATCTGTTGGCTCGGTATAGGAAGTACCATTGTGCAGTAGCTCAGAGCAAATCTGGGTATTGCCATGGAGATTCTTTACATAACTCTAGAATGCCTTGTGGTTGGTTTTACTATCTGATGCAATTCTGTTTTCATAGCTAGCTTTAGAGGATTTGTTGAGGCAGATAAGGGAGTTTTTCCAGTCTTGGGACTTCACCTTATTCCACATAAGTTTCTTCCTTCTGTTGTAGAGTTTGTTTATGGCAGGGGATCACCAGAATGGCTTCCTTTTTTTGGAGGAGAGTGTCTTGGTTCTATTGGGTATGACGAGAGACATGCATTTGAGTATGTGTTTGTACAGTGCACTGGGGTATGAGTCTGCAGTCACGCAACTATTCTCCATTTGCATGGGTGCTGTGAAGTTAGCCACTTCTGTTTTTAGGATCCCAAAGTTAGCTTTGAAGAAGTTTTTCATGGTGGTTACCTTTGCTGGGGGTGGGGGGTGGGGGTGGGGGTGGGAGGGATGGGGTCTATATCATTCGTTTGAATGCACAAGTGGCCAAACACAAACATCAAACTGAGAAGTTTGAAGTTTAAAAATAGCGAATACGCGGAACATCAAATTATTTCCCAGGGGAAGAATTTGTTGGGTCATTTCCGTGGCTTTGCTATTTCCTCGACTGTGGTGCAGTCTCTGAGTTGGTATATTTAAGTAGGGGGCTATGGCGGGGCACAGTCCCCCACGTTGCGGGGTGTGAAGCCCCACACACTAGCAACAGTATGTAGTGCATGTATGTTACTATGTTTTTTACCGGAACAGCGATTTATTTCCCTGGGAAAAAAATTGCTGTTCCGAGTGTTCGAAGTTTTTAGATTTTGAACTTCAAGGTTCGATATTTACATAGTCGAACTTATGACAGTTTGACTATGTGATATAGACCTGGAGGGATGTGGATTTTCAAGGTGATTAGTTTGTAGTCGTTTCTAACCAGGGAGGAGCTGACTATTGGTGTAGAGTAATGGTCATCCATGTTAGTAATGACCAGGTCAAAGATGTTGCTACCTCTAGTGGGGATAAGAACGAGCTGCTCCAGGGCATTGGAATTAATGAACTCTAGGAAACGTTGGGCAAGTGTATTGGTCAATGAGTAGTTTATCCAGTTAATGGAGGGGTAGTTGAAATTGCCTAGTAAGAGAGTGTTAGGTTGGACCCTAATATTTTCCAGGGTGCTTAGGAACGTGGAGTGCAAGTCTTGGGACATGGTTGGAGACATGTAGCAAGCTATGACCTGAATTGCTGTCTTACCCAATGTTAGCTGCACCTGAAGTATCTCTGATGTGTTATATGTTGGGCAACAGTCTGGAGGTGTGAGCATCCTTTATGAATATGGAAACACCACTGCTTTTGGAGCTTTGGTCCAAGTTCTGGGGCCGAAAGTTGTGGAATGAGTTATAGCCTGGTAGTGCAGGGGTACTTTCTGCTGCCTTGAAGCAGGTCTCTGTTACAGCACAAATATCAATGTTCTCCATTTTAAGGAGCGCCTCAAGAAAGCGCATTTTGAGATTTAGACTTCTAGCATTGAGCAACATGACCCTCAAATTGCATTTGTTTGTAGCCGTTACGGTGGTAATTTGGTCTTTGGAACACCACCTAAAAAAGGCACTATAAGGATGGCAAGAGCCTTGTCCAGTATCCAGAAGCCCAGGGATGACAGATGCAGGCCATCTCTGGCAAAGCATCAAGGTCAGTCAATTATGTCTTACCAGGCAGACAGATACTGGATCCCCTTAGAGTGACACCAGAAACTTAGCCAATTGTTGAAATCAATCATTTTCTGCTTGTACTGTGGTATCATTCTGGGTGATGGTAGGATGCTGCTCAGGGCTAGGGTCATACCCACCTGGGCTACATAATCCGAGAGCTCCTCCATCTCTCTTTTCATGTTGTCTAGGGAGGTACGTCTCAGGTCATTCACACCCACATGTACAATGACAGAGTCATATTTGTACCTGTTGTTGAGTGACCTGAGTACGTGCATTATGTGTCAGATCCTGGCATCTGACAGGCAGCTGACTGTTACTTTCTCCTTATTCAACCTAGTGAGTGGGACATCAGTGTGTCTCACTATCGAGTCAGCTATGACTAGTGTGTTGGGAATGCTGTTTTGCCTTAGGGGCTTTGGTTGAGTGGCACACTGTTTAGGAGAGTTGTGTGTCTCGTGATTAGTGTTGTATTGTGGTGGTCAAGTGTGTTTCTGCCTTGGAGGTCTCTGCTGCTTGAGTAGATTTTTATTGAGTGCCTCCACGAAGGTGGGTGTGTGGTTTGTGTTATGTGAAGGCAGTGCTGGTGTGTGTTCCGGAGGGCTATGTGTTCCATGTGGTGTGGTGCAAGTGTTGACCTTCTCCTCTTGACCAGCTATTCCGGTCTTGGCTGGAGAGTGCGCGGCTTCCAATTTGGATATACAACTCCATCTCTCGCAAGTCTGAGTGTTGGAAGGTAAGAGGAAAGGGTTGTCGGTGTACACAAGGCAGTTGCTACATTGCCTCAGGATGCCCAAGTTCACCAGGTTAATAGGAGAAAGCACAGGGAATTGACCTTTATACATGCCTGGAGGGGTGGGCATTGATAGTAAGTACTAGATCTGTTTCCTTGTAGAACGTTTAGTGCTGGTAGGACTTGTGTGCTAAATAATTGCTACAAGAAGTCTGGTAAAGTGCTAGGCTAATAAATAAGTAAAAGTGCAGGAGAGGAGAGAACTAGTAGATCTAAGGGAAAATTGAAGAGCACACTCTGTTACAACTCAGAAGCTTTCAAACAGTCCTGGATGCAGCAAGTCTGTATCTGGACTAGACTAGTTACAGGAAAGGTGAGAAACAAGAGCAAACACGGGCTTTTATACCAGAAAGTTGAGAGAGATGGAAAAACTGTCCAAATGGCCAATAAACTACAACTTCTGTGCCAGGAACCACTCCTCTTGTGGTAGATAGGCTACCTAGTGCTTACCACTTCCACTGATAAGCTAGAAGGCTTCCCTCCAACACAGAAAGGCTCAGAAGCTTACAGTCTTGGACACAGCAATTCTGTATCTGGGCTAGACTAGTTACAGGAAAGGGGGGAAACAAGTGCAAACACAGGCTTTTAAGCCAGAAAGCTGAAAGAAATGGGACTAGTGTGTAATATGTTATGTATAGTGATTGTATGCATGTGCCTCAGGATCTTAGTAAGCCATGGTGGTAGAATCAATTTTCAATTAGTATATATTTTATTTTAATTAAATGTCTTTAAAGCCCACAGTACCTTAGTCAGCC
Organism: Protopterus annectens; assembly: GCF_019279795.1. Taxonomy (NCBI): domain Eukaryota; kingdom Metazoa; phylum Chordata; order Ceratodontiformes; family Protopteridae; genus Protopterus; species Protopterus annectens. Next base: position 43,086,143 of record NC_056725.1, read on the forward strand.
ATGGTAGTGCAATGCTTGCTAGACTACAGTGTAATATTTTATTCATATTACATGTCTGCATAGGTGTCATTTGCCTTACTCGGTCATGGTTGTGCAGTGGTTCCTGAGCTACTGTTTAATATTTTATTTATGCTGCATGTCTGAACAGGCCTCAGTACTTTAGTCAGACATGGTATTTTGTATTGCCTTCTTGGTTATTGTTTAATACTTTATTCATATTACATGTCCACACTGGTCTTAATACCTTAGTCAGATATGGAAGTGCTGTGAATCTTGAACTACTGTTTAATATTATATTCATATTACATGTCTGCATAGGCCTGAGTGCCTTAGTCAGATATGGTAATGCAGTGCCTCATGAATTACTGTGTAATATTTTATTCAGAGGTACGTATGTATGTATGTATGTTTTTTTTTATTTAAGTTTGTAAACTGGCTGAGTTGGTCAGAGGGCCTTTTTTATTCACATTGGCCATAATAAAAAATATATACATAGAGATACAATGAATAGACAAAAGCATAGACAAATATCTTTTGATATAGTGAATAAACCTGGTTACAATAAAATATGAAGAAGTGATGTAATGTATATACATAGTAATGAACCTAACAGTTTACATAAAATAGTTCTTTATAATTTATATAATAAATGTAAGATGGTAAAACAAAGGAAGCTTTTCAATCTTTGGATTTTAGGTTATTTCAAGATATGTGGGTGCAAAAACAAGTAGTCTTGTTAGTGAAGGTAATTAGAAGGAAGCAGGGGCATTTCCAGGTTAACCCTTTTTCAGTTAAGCATATGTACATACATTGTTTTTGTAAATAGATTTTAACATATTTCAGAATTGTAGGATGTTGGTTATTTCTGAAGTTCATGTGAGAGGGTATTCCAAGTGGAAGGAAAAGTTTTTGAAACCAAATACTTTTCAGCAGTAAAGAGACAATAGGGGAGTTGTAAAGCTTCCTGATTCCTTAATGAGCAGTGGGCAAAGTGTGTTAGTTATTTTCTTGTAAAGGCAGACAGATGTAAAAGTTTGTGGATTAGGGAATTAAGAAATAAGGTGGCTGTGGCAGTGGTGGGCAGTGAAGCTGAAGAGCACTGATTTCCCCTAGGAAGTACGAATACAACCTGAGAGCTGTCCTGAAAAGACAACACCGACGCAGTGCGACTAATTTGGTCAACAAAGAGTAAATAAATAATAAATGGATCAAGAGCTATGGCCTTTATGGCTATTAATATTAGGAGATTAGAGATACTATAGACAGTTTAACCTGGTTTTAATATTTTTTGAGACTGTATTTCTATATGCTGGTGGAAGAACTGACTTTGGTGAATTAACATTCTTAGAGACTTACACACCATTATTGATAGCAGAGGAACACTACTGGCATCTTTTATATTTAAAAAAGGGGTTCAGTGTAGTCTTATAGTCATTGCCAACATGTTAGTTGATAACCAGTAGCACTGAGAAATCATTAATACCATCAGCAGCCTACCTTTTTCCCATTTTCTACATGTGGTCAGGGTGTCATATAAAGTGTAGCCATCTCTTTCGATTCAATGCTATTCGCCTACCTTCTCCAATGCTCATGCCTGACTGTTGAAGGTCTTTTCTCAAACAATCCATCCACCTCTTTGCTGAATGCTCACATTTCCTCTTGCCTTCTTTCCATCTGTTCCAAATCTTCATCAACAGATTATCTTCCATTTTTCTGCACATATGCCCAAACTACTGTAATCTGTTCTCTTTGACCTCTACAACTGGAACTACTTTGGCCTCTGCTATGCTGCCCTTATTTTTTTCTTTTCTCCCACAGTATATGTCACCCTACCCCCCCCCCATCTCAAGCACTTAATTTCCATCACATCTCACTTCCTCAACTACTTTGCCTTCACTGCCCATGCTTCTGTACCATACAGTAGTATTTGTCCCACACTGTTTTGTACACCTTACTTTTCGTTTTTTTGGCATTTCTCTTGTCACATACTACAACTGACACTCTGCTCCATTTGGCTGTAGCCCCTCTGATTCTAGCTTTTACCTCCTGTTTCAGACTTTTCTTCTCCTCAATCATCCCTATTAGATACCTGAAACTGTTAACTTGAACCATTGTTTTCCCTTCTACATCAATTCTCAGTTTCTTCTGATTTTCCCCATTTGCTGCCCTTACAATTATTGTATTTGTACTTAATTTTTTTCCATGTGCCTTCAGTTTTGCATTCCATTTCCCTATCCTTTGCAGAAGTTCATGCTCAGAGTCTGCCTGTAATGCCACATTGTCTGCATACAGCAACTTTGTTGATTTGTCCCCTCCATCCTGATTACTATGAACAACAGTGAGCACAGAACTCTGATAGACTCCCATCTCCCACTGGAAATCCCTCTGTGAGACCAACCACTGCGTGTACTTGTGTCGAGTCCTTGTACACTGTCCGCACTAATTCTACCAATGCATCTAGAACTTTGAACCACTTCAGGGCTGCCCACATCTGCTTTCTTGGAATCATGTCATATGCTTTCTCCAAGACTAGGAATTGCCAACTGAACTCTTTTCTAGTCTTATTTTAACTATCCGTCTTACTGCAAACATCAGGTCAGTTGTGCTGCATCCTGATCTGAAGCTGAACTACTCATCTCCCATCTTACTTTCAACTACTATGCATATTCATTTATCAGTCACTCTCTCCAGGACTTTCATGTAGTGTGAAATGAGTTTGATACCTCTGTATTGCTCACAGTTGTGAATATCCTCTTTGTTCTTGTACACTAGCACTCATATGCTTATTCTACACTCATCTGGAATACACCTTTTTCTAGATAATGCTACGAGTACCCTCAGAACCCATTTTCCACAAACTTCACCGAACATCTTGATCATATCTGCTGTGACCTCATCTGAGCCTGCTGCTTGCCTGACTTTATTTTCCTTAATGCTGTTCTTAATACTTTTATGGTGGGCTCCTCCACTTCTCTAATCATAGACTGTGTCTGGGATAGTACAGCTTCTGTGGAGTTTTCTTCTTTAAGAAGGTACTGGAAGTACTCCTTCCATCTGCCTTTGATGTCCTGTGGACTGGTGAGCAGGTTGTTGCTGGCATCCTCTTGGTGAGGTAATTTTGTGGTCTTTCCAGCTGTTGGAAGTGTCTTGTGAGGTACATCCCAAATGGGGCATTGTACTCTATGATGGGTCTGATGAGTGACGAGTAAAGGGGCACTATAACCTCTTTATTTGTAGATGCAACCTGATATAGTTTATTTGTGCCACTTACTCAGCCACTTTCCAGAAGCTGGTAGAGAACCACAGATGTTTCATTCTTTATTATTGCAACTTCTGTCTTTGTTAGCCAAATAATTAGCCTGATCTGTCCTTTCTATCTCCCACTTTTTCCTGCAATTCTTATTTTGATGACTTCTTGGACTTCTGTATTCCAGCAGCTTTCCTTATGTACCTTATTTCCATACATGGCTCAGCCACATACCTGTTCTACATACCTCCAAACACTTGACCCGACCCAGTTCGGCTTTGTTAAGGGCAGATCATGCCTACTAAACCTGGTTGACTTCTTCGAGACAGTCACCAAGGCCATAGATGAGAGGAAGGTAGTTCACACAGCCTACCTTAACCTCGCCAAGGCTTTTGACACTATTCCCCACTTGGGAATTATAGAAAAACTCACCAGTCTGAACATAAACCCCTACGCCACGAGATGCATTGCCAACTGGCTTACAGACAGAACTCACTCGGCAAGAATAGCGGGCTCCAGGTCCAACTCTAAACCAGTCACAACTGGTGTCCCACAAGGCTCAGTCCTGGGACCCCTACTGTTCGGCATATACTTCTCAGAAGTACAGGCAAACACAGGAGGACTATGGCTAACCAAGTTCACCGATGACTGCAAACTGGGAGCCATAACTGACTCTCCGGCTGACACAGACATTCTCCAAAAGGGCCTTACTGAGATGGACACCTGGTGTCAAAGTCATGGTCTCAAGCTAAATGCCAAAAAATGCATAGTCATCCTGTTTGGGAAAAACAAAACAAAACACCCATGAATTACCACACAGCCCCCTTAATACAAAAGAGGTAATAAGAAATCTGGGGACCCAGGTAGATAGTAATCTCTCCTTGACAAAGTAGTTAGGAAATCCTTCTATGTAGCCCATCTAATTACTAAAGGGTTTGCATCTACAAATAAAGAGGTTATAGTGCCCCTCTACTCGTCACTCATCAGACCCATCATAGAGTACAATGCCCCATTTGGGATGTACCTCACAAGACACTTCCAACAGCTGGAAAGACCACAAAATTACCTCACCAAGAGGATTACTGGTCTCAAGCATATGTCTTATGCACCCCGACTGGAAAAACTCCAGCTGTACTCAATGGCATATCGCTTACTCAGAGGTGATCTCTGCCTGACTTACAAAGCCATGTCCAACTCAGAATTGATGGACATGCTCCACATAAAGAAATCCAAGTCACTGTGAGCCACATGCTCTATTGAGCTAAACCTTGCCACAACAATAAATAGAACATGCTGGAGGAATAGATTCCTGTCACAGAGACTCCCCAGGCTTTGGAACAAAATTCCTAACCACATTAGGCAGAGCCCCTCACTAACACTCTTCAAGAGAAACCTTGAGGAGTGGATGGGTAACAGAAAATACACCCCTGGGATCACTTCATTGGCTCTTCTTGACAGAGGCTCAGTTAATTAATCAATGGGGCAACGAAAGCTGACACACTCTGGCTAGGCTTATAAATGCCCTCGGGCAGATAGCCTAGTACCTACCTAAAAACCTATGAACCTATACCTGTTGTGTAGTCCTCACATGCTGTTTTGAGGTGCAGTCATTCTTCTACTACTTCTTTTTCATTTCCACCCATCTCCTCTTCTTTCTGAGGGGCAAGAGCCCTGCATAGTTCCTTGAACTGTTGCACTTTCCCTCCAGTTAACTTTCAAGTCTTCAGCCTGATCTCTGATGACATTAGAGCCTTATCTGACCCCTTCTTGCAGCTTATTGTGGAAACCAGTAGTTTATATTGTGGGACAACTATTTCACTTTAGATGACTTTGTAATCACTGATTCTACCCCAGTGCCCTTTTCTTATTAGGAAGAAGTCTACCTCAGTTGCATGTTTTCCTCTCTTGTATGTGACCTTCTGACAGTCTCTCTTGCTGAAACATGTGTTGGCTACTATCAAGACATTTGCCAGACAGAAGTCTAAAATGACCTCTCTTCCTTTATTCCTGTTGCCCCACCTATGTATACCCAGCCAGTCCACATATCCTGTGCTGTCTGTTCCGATATGTGCATTCAGGTCACCCATTATCAACACCATTTCATGTTGTTCTGCTTTATCTAGTAGGCTCTGCAACTGCTATTGGAATGCACTTTTTTCTTAAACCCTGTTCTGGGGCATAGGCTGACATTATCAATACCGACTTATGCTTACAATGATTGCCATGAGTCTGTCACTAATTTTGATGACATCCCTCACTGTCTTCTGATGTCCATCACTCACTGCAATTATCACACCATTTCTAGTCAGTCCTCCACCTGAGTAGTATAATCTGGATCCCAAGCTCTTTGGCTTTGCTGCACTGCTCTTTCATCTAGCCTCCTGGATAGATATGATGTGCTAGCTCCACCTTACTATCATGTCATCCACTTCCAAGATGTGTCCTGTAAATGAACCTACACTGTTTTTGTCTTTCGGCTTTTCCCGGTTAGGGGTCGCTACAGCAGAACTCCGGTCCACTAATGATTGGCAGTTGATTTTTATGTACCGGCTTGCCAGGCCTGATGCACAACCTTCAGTGAAGGTATGCCCATTCACGCATGTCTCCACACACAAGACGCTCTAGCTGAGAATCAAACCGGACAGCGTCTTACTGTGAGGCGACAACGCTATCGCAGCACCACCACTGAATGTTGCAATTCTTAGTTCATGTTTGGCAGGTTGATTGGTTTTACTTTCTGCTTTTTCTCAACATATCTATCCCAGATAACTTAAACCAGGACATTAGTTACGGATGGCCAGTAGCTTATTGACCCAGGGCTGCTGGGCTTTATTGCTACCACACACTGGCCAATAGGGGCAAATATACCCCTCCTGCCATTAGCATTGGTTCTTGACATGGGTTGAAGTAGGCCAAATCCTCAACACACTTATCACCAGCAAATATCCATGCTCATTTGGCAACATTTGTGATGCAGTCTGTGATCTGTTTTGTTGAGGATACTGTGCACCCCAGCTGATCATTATTTTTTAACTGTCATCACAGACTTTAGAGGAGGCCAGTCTAGGTTACGGTCTCAAAAGTAACAAGTTGGGAAAATTATTGTACTAATTTTTTTCATGACAACCAAATATCTGATGCATACATAGGTGGCTATCTTTTGAGAGAATGTAAATAAGCATGCTATTTATTTATGTCTGGCAGCAAATATGTGATGGTTTCTTCATTTTATCAGTTTTGTCCCAGGCTGAGATCAGAAGGGTACACAGAAGGTGGTTGCCTTTTGGGCGTAAGGGGTGAGGAGGTCTGCTGTACATAAATACGACAGCAGCAGTAGCTGCAGCAGTTTGAAATATGACTGTGGGCATTTGTGTCAATTGTAATCCCAATATAACATCAGAGAGGGATACACAGAAAGAGACTACCTCTTCTGAGGTGGGCAGGGAGGGGCTAGGGGCCAAGTACTATCTTCAGATGTGATCCATGTGTCCTCACATGCATTTGTTTTTTTAGTTTATTGTGAACTGGTGTTTGGTCAGTTTTGAATATTAAAACTTGGCTGCAACTTATTTCTTCCTTGAAATAAAAATTGAATCTTTTCCACACCTATAATTTTTGTCAAAAGGTTAGAAAAACAAACAAAAAAATGCACCTCAGTGGATCTATAACCACATGGCTTCTAGGTGCCTAGCAGCCCCAACCGCCAGCTTAATTTAATTATTACAGTGTAGTCTTGGTCATTTAGTATGTGTTGAAAGGATGCATGAAAAACTAAGTTAAAGAGTAGGACTGAATTTTGGATCTTTGTCATGAGTTTCATTCAAGTCATCACTAGATGAAAACTGTGTAAAAAAACCTCTATAATGCATCTCAAAGTGTCTAGTAACCTCAAGGCTTTTGAATGCATAGTGGCATCCTGACTGCCAGCTTATTTCCACTGTACTTCTTATGGAATAGTCTTGGATGCAAGGAAAAAAAACTTTGAAGAGTAAAACTATCTTTCTTTGATCATGTTTTTGTTCAGGCAATCACTGGATAAAAAGGTTGCTTAAAAATGATAAAATGTACCTTAGAGCATCTACGCCCCCAGACCAATAGCTTTGTGCACTTGTTTCCTCCACAGTTATCAGAGTGCAGTCTTGCTTAGATAAAACATGTTGAATGATTGAATTAATGGGTGAATACCTGCAAGAAGAAAACTGAAGAATAAGATAAACTGAGAAAAAGGAAGAAAAATAAGTAATCTGATAATGTGAGTAGGCCAGGATTAGGTGGGTGGGATTGGCGTTTGGTGCCTATTAGTCTTTTCACCTAGGGCACTAGTTTATGTAAGGCCACATTAGGGGCAAGTCTAGGGTAAATTTTTGATTTCTCATCCATTCATCCAAGTTACATTTGAATAGGATGAGGGATGGACTCTGCTTCAGATGGATGGAAGCTTGTTCCAAAATAAGGGTAGCCCCTGAGACACATATCTGCCCTTGCCACATGTTCTTTTTATGTTACTAATTAGGTTTAGGCCCTTGAATTGGGGATTTATAATGCTGTTACATTTGTTGATGTACATCAAGTCCTTCAGTACTGGTTGGGAAGATGCCTTATAAGTGAGGTGCAGATGACCTCACAGTAGTCTGTAGGAGACTGAGCATAAAGGTAAGACTTTGAGGTGGTCTGCGTATTCCATGTGGTTTACACCTAGTACTCTTTTATAAGGAATGTCTGTGGGTATTCCAGCTGTTGCATATACCTGGTAAGGTACATACTGAAGCATTGTGCTCTATGATTGATCTAATGAAAGGTGAGTACAGAAGGATTGGTTGCCATACCTTTGTTAATGAGTTGAGCAACATAGAATTATTTCCTTACACCAGTAAACAGATGGTGGTTAAAGGCCTTGCCATTGTCTAAATGTGTTCCTAAGCCCCTATTCACTGGGTCTGCTCTTAGGTGCATATTGTCTGTGTGGTAATTTCCAGGGGGACAACTTTCCAAAATGTACTATTATGCATTTTTTGGCATCCAGATTTAGACCATGGCTCTGGCACCAGTTCTTAGTTTGCAACAAACCCTCTTGGAGTGCATTGATTTTGGGGTACTGTATAACTGCATCAAGATTACAGTTGTCTACAAGCCTGATCAACCAGAGGCCTTTAATGTTAGCTTTGACTTCCAAAAAGTGGATGCCAAAAACTATTGTCCCAAACACTAAACCCAGAGGGATTCCATTGGTGAGTGGCATTTTTGTGGTGGTAGAATCCCCTATCTTAACTTCCTTTCTCCTAAGTGTGAGCCATTTTGCTATCCAATGGATGACACAGGAGTTTACTCTTAGTTTTGTGAGCTAGTCAACAATACTTGAATGAGGAATACTGTCAAATGCTCTGACCAAGTCAAGGTAGGCAGTGTAGTGTGTACCATTTTGCCCTCATCCCTAAATTTGATAACTTTCTCAAAGAAGTTCACCAAGTTACATACGATCTGCCCTTGGCAAGAACAACATGTGTTGGATCCAGTGTCTGAAGATTTTCTATGTCTTTATTTATTTATCATATCCATGATAACTCATTCTATGGCCTTATGTATGAGACAACTCAGACTTGCAGGTCTGTAATTTTTCAGGTCAGTAGATGGCTCACCTTGTACAGAGGGATAAGTGTTGCATTCCTCAATGAAGCCAATTTGCAGGCTAAGTTTGAACAATGGTCTTAAAGGGCCTGATAGGACATATTTCATGCTCTTCAAGAGGCAATGTGGGATATTATTAGGGTCCATAGATGCAGTATTTTTCTTTGCTTTGGAGAGTTCATTGAAGACTTATTCATTAGTGATAGCTGAGGGAGTTATCATCAAGGGTATCTCTTAGAAAGTGTCAGGAGGCATCAGTGGGGTGAAATTGAAGTTAAATTTGTGAGCTAGTAGGTTTGCTATAGATTTCCACTCCATATAGGTGATTCCTTTTGCAATTAGTACAGCACACTGTTGTGTGTTATCTTTGAGGACAGGTACATAGCACAAGAATGCTTTATGGCTGTCCTTAGCCTGTTAAGCTCTCTTTATTCAAAACTGATTTTGGTGAATTTGATTAGACACCTGAGCTGCTTATTTAGTTTGCTGAAAGTGTTTTTTTTTTTGCCTTGCTGGGCGTTGCACTTCCTAGTTGTGACCATGATTTTCTTTCTTTTGTTATAGAGTTTGTTGATTTTGGGATTCCACCAGGGTAGTTTCTTTTGATTTAATCATGTGCTTATTTTGGGTGAGGATAGTTGTTTCTTTGCAGTTATTTACATGACTGTACAGGGCGTCTGTGAAGAATGCACATAGGCAACAGTGTTTACACCATTTAAGGGGGCATGAAATTTTGCCATGTCACTCAGTAGTAGGTGGTTTGCTTTGAAATAATTTTTAAATGTGCAAGGGTTGGATATGGTAACAGGTTTATTTCAAAGGAGACAGCTTTACAATCTGACTTAAGACAGGATGTAACACTTAGGCAAGTGCAGTTTCACCATGTTTGCTAGGATCAGGTCAAGGATATTGGTGGCCCTTGCAGAGGTACAGATTACCTGGTCCAGACCATTTATGTTGAAAAAGTCCTGGAATCTCTGGCCTAAGCACTGCATGTTGTGTAAGTTTCTTAGGTTTACAGTGGCATAGTAGAAGTCACCCAAGACTACAGTGTTAGTTTCAATTCAGAGTGACTCCAGTACATTTAGGTATATGATATGGGTGTCCTGGGTTATACAGGGGGATCTATAGCTTGCAATGATATGATATAGTATGGCATGGTATGGTATAGTATGGCATGGTATGGTATAGTATGGCATGGTATGGTATAGTATGGGACTTTGCTTATGGTGAGTTGGATTTGGAGTAGTTCAAGTGGGTCATACAGCTTGATCAGTCTTGAGGTTTACTCTTCCCTTGCAGTAGCTTGTCTAAATGTATGGAAGGCATTGTAGCCATGCACTGCCAGAGTGTTCTCCAAGGCTTTAAACTATGTCTCAGTAATTAGACAGATACATTTTCTAGGGTTAGTAGGGCTTGGAGTGAGAGGATTTTTCTGTTTGGACTCCTTGCATTAAGCAGTAACAGTTTCAGGTTGTGCTATAGCATATTTTTTTTAGCACTTTTACTTCCAGATTTTAGTTAAGATGTAAGCTCACAAGATATTGGAAGAGGATCGCAGATCTTGAGATGAGCATTTTTTCTAGTTCATGTCTGTCCTTCATGCCTTCAGTGTTTCCATTCACATTGCAGAAACTTGTTTTCTGTCAGCAAACAATTGTAAAAGTGTCAGTGGTGTGGGTTTCCTGTCTACATTTTGTGACACTATATTCGACCTCCTAACAAGATATCAGTTCAAGTCAATATTATATAGACTCACAGAGATTTCAAGGCAGAGTCTTTTCATGGACCAATATCACCTTGCCAATTCCCACCCTCATGGGGTATATCCTGACTCAAGAAGGGCAAAACAAGTCAGGGCCAGGGAGAATTTATGTGCTCTAAGCCAGTCAATGAGGTTTGTCTTGAAGTTAATTCTAGAGATGAGAGAAGCATTCAGTAATAAAGCTGCTCTTCCAGTATGTCTCATCCATTTGTCAATGGAGATTGAAATATATAGCTTGATTATTTCTGGAGCTACTTGCTTTGTGTAGGTATAGGAGATCAAGGGGTGTTGTGTCATTCACAGCACAGAATGCAAGAGGTAAATCGTTGCACAGGAGTTTATAAGAGACAGTATACAGCCATAGAGCTTGAAGTCTGTTTTTTTTTTTTTTTTTTTAGTCATTCTCTTAGGATTTTTTTTTTCTGTCATTCTCTTAGGATCTTGTCCATTGTCTCTGCTACTGATACTTAGTCCATTCCTTAAAGGAATATAGGAGATGATTAAGCACAGGCTGGGAGAGATCCCTGAAGCCAATCTGTCTCCATCCAGGAATCACAGTCAGCCCTTCCATTCCCAGAAAAATGTCAGGATGGTAACTTGCTGATCCTGTGTGGGTGACTTGCATAAGCTGCAAACCTGCCTTTGTAGAGTAATCATTTTAGTTAAGAACCTCTGGGAATATTCCATCTGCTTGATGTGTTTGGATAGATGCATATCAAAAGGGGTAATGTATTCCATAGTTAGCATGTTTAAGGCAGAGTGAAGAGGAATGCTAACTTCTTTTGACCTGAATGAGATCTTTAGCTATTAACTGGGCTAGATATAAGGATTTCTTGACTACTTTTGCTATGTGGAAGTCAAAGGACAGGGAGCTTTCCATTTCCTGCCACAAAGTGGTAGGACACCATATTTAAACAAACAAAAGGTAAATATGAGTGTTTTCTTTCTATGGGCTTTTCTTCAAGGGCTAGTTTCTACAAGTATGCATTTTATAGATTCATAGATTAGTATTTTTAAATGTAATTTTTTAAATTCTTTCAATGATTTGCCTGAAATATATCCTTATAATTATAAACAGAAATAATAGACAATACTATTCCTTGTATACAGCTCTATTTGCTTATTTATTTATTCATTCTCTTTTGTTTACCATGAAAGTATGTCTAGGCACAAGTCACTTTTTCAGGGGAGGCCCGGGGAGAAAAGCATCACATAAAATACATATTTACAATAAGTAACAATACAAATGAAAATGCCGTGGTGGTACGGCGGTAATGTTGTTACCTCACAGCAAGAGGTTCTCCCATTTGATTCTCAGCTTGGCTTGGGAGTGCCTTGTGTGTGAAGTCTGTATGTCCTCCCCGTGGTTGGGTAGCGTTCGAAAGACATGTGTGTGTAAATGGGCATGCCTTCATTGAAGGTTGGGAGTTGAGTTGGCACCTCGGCGTTTCGTAAAAAATATACTGCCAATCATTAGTGGACCAGAGTTCCGCTGTGGCGACCCCTTACCGGGAAAAAGCTTAAACATTTTAAGCATTGCTTTGCAGGTAATATTGAGACAAATAGAAAAGACATTTACCATATATTTTAGAAGTTATATTATTTTACATATATCAAAGACATGTTAACATGTAATAGTTGATGATACAAGAGTAATTATAATGCACAGAGGTTCAGTATATGTATATTGACATTGATGAGGTAGGATGTCATTAGAGCAAGTACAGAAAATAGAGGAGAAGGAAGGGTGTAAGCAGAAATAATCAAGAAAAACGTAAGTAGAAAACATTCTGATAATGGAGAAGTTAACATAACAGTAGATAGATAAGATAAGGCAGGTAGGGCAGAGGTATTAGTTGGAGAGGATTATGGACATGGGTCAGTTGGAGGAGCAGTAGTGGGGATGAAAGGAGAGAGACATGGATAAAAAAGGTGAAAGAATCAGGAGTTTTCCATGTTTTGTTTCACTCCTCGTGTTTCTGGGGTAACACACATGATGTAGCAATAATTTTATTCATATAATATAGCTCTAACCACCTCATCTTGTTCAGATGTTGCATAACATTCCATTTCCTCTGAATCTCTGTTTGCATTGCCCACTTCCATATGCATTAAATGGATTCTACATGCTTTTCCTTATTTAAATTTTAGCACCTGTTCACATGTTAATGTTCTTCTTTCTGTCTTGATCAGTGTAGACTTTTTATAATAGTTATGTATTAGGTGAAGTTAGTTTAATGTTGTTCATTAGGTTTCCTACTGTGTGTGATGTTTCAAGCCAGAAAGTTTTTAGTTTGTTGTTCAAACCTTACAATTCTGGTGTTGGTCTTAAGTTCCATTGTCTGTGCCTGAGTAGTTTTGCTTTTTTGGGTCTGCAAACTTCACTTTTGAGTTTAAAAAAACTTGTATGCCATAAACCTTTTTAAAATGCTCTATAAAATTTAAGATGAGTGGTTTTATCAGAGTAGCGTTGTTGCCTCACAGTAAGACGCTGTCCGGTTCGATTCTCAGCTAGAGAGTCTTCTGCTTGGAGACATGCGTGAATGGGCATAACTTCGTTGAAGGTTGTGCGTCAGGGCTGGCAACTCGGCATGTAAAAATCAACTGCCAATCATTAGCAGACGGGGGTTCCACTGTGGCGACCCCTAACCGGGAAAAGCCGAAAGACACAACAACAACACTTGACTTTTTCAAACTGTTTTTCGGAATAAAAAAAAGTAAAAAGTCATACAGTCCTTTCCCCTTCATATACCTATTTGTAACAAAGTTTATTTTGTGTGTGGAGGGGTCATGTCTCTTTTGTCATGGAATAATGAGTTATTTTTATCTTAATTTAAAATACAGTATATATGCTAGGCTTGCTAGCCAATGATAACCTACTTTGTGAAGCAGAGAATCAAGCCAAATAAATACACTATTGGTGGTAAGTTGGGATGAATCTCAGTGAAACAAGACTATTTCAATTACATTTGATAGATGGTTATGACATCCTGTTCAGCAGAAAATATAGTGTCAATGAGAATGTCAAACAAACCCATTCTTCTTGGATGGTAACAGTGCAACCTTGCCCATTTGTAGTCAGCATTGTTCCAGTATTTCTGTATAAGTACAACTAACATTTTTGGAGAGCATTCAGGTTTTATAATGTTAACATCAATTAGCAGATGAAAAAACAAATACATATAACATTTTCAATGTAAGGCATACTTGCTGACAGTGTTTCTTGGGAACCTGCTTTTTCAAGGCTTTTGTGCACGTTTATTATGTCCTGTTACATTGTATTGTGTATCTAGATTTCTTAGCAGGCTGCTTTTACTGGGAAAATTGTATTTGTAGCACTTTTTTCTTTTCTGATATGGGTAATGTAGACCATCATCTAATCTCTGTGACATGCTTAAAAACAAAGCATCACTGTAGTAATGGATTCTGAAACAGGAGAGAATTTTGATTGTGCACTCCTTTTAGTGGATTTCTTGATATGAGGTGCTACTGTCAAAATTTGTAAAAGATGTTAACTTAGAAGCATTTTCACCCTTTTTTAATTAGGGATTCATCAGATCAATGCAACAGACTCTGCAAGTGTGGGAATATGTCAGTAATAACTCGGTGGAGTGAAGACTGTAACTATGGGGGGGGGGGGCAGTTTTGAATTACCTATCATTTTCTGTCATTAAGCCGATGCAGTCCTATACCTATAGCTTTTAGTAGTTATAATGCTAATAAAAAATGCTACTTATGATTTTTTTATTTTATTTTAAGCTAAGACTAGATTTGTACTTTATTTTAATAATAATTATTTGATATTAGCTGATGGATCAAGTTACTGGTATCCAACATTTCTGAAAAAAAAAACTATCACAGAGTTCTCTTTTTCTCTTAGGCCTTGTGATTAGTATATTCATGTATTCAAATTACAATGAAACTGCATAGATAAAACTGACAGAAACTTTAAGCATTTGACCAGTTTCAGTTTTTTTGAGCCTTCAAAGTATAAAGTATTGGGGTAGAAGCTATTAATATTTAGAAAAGTCAGTAAAGGCAATATTAAAAATAAATCACTGTAATACAATTTCAAATGAGTGAGAATTAAACAATAAAAATGGTTATTAAAGTACCCAGATTGGTTGTGCATGTGCCTTGATTAATAGAATTTGCAGTGGTCCAGTTTCTTTTTTTAAGGATGTTTTAGACTGAAATTGAACAGGATATATTGAGCCCAGCTTCATTGTGTGCGATTTCAGCTAATTTTTATTTCTTCCAAAATGGTATTTAGGTCCCCCCAGTTTACCTTCGGTAATTATTTTGATTACCTGAAATGAACATTTACTGTTTAGGGTGCTCCTTTGCATTTTTTTTTTTTTTTTTTGCTAGTGGGTTCTAAATGACTTTTAATTTCATATCAGAAAGGTGTTATGTTGTTATTCTTTTTACGATGTATTTAGTTTTTTCCACATAAAAGCATGAGCATCTGATGCATTCTACAAGATAAACAGCTCTGCTGCTGTTGCAGTTTTCTCCTTAGTATTAATCCCATAACATTTGAAGAAGTTTCTGCCATTCATAAGGGGGCAGAATTTGCAGTATGGAGATCCACATTTGAAAGTATTGTAGGTTGTTGGATTGCTAATTTGACTGAGGCTCTCATACCAGGACATTACGTCCCTTCCTTTTTTTTTCCAAACACATTTAACTCTACACATTGAACAATGGCTGTGCATTTGTGTGTGTGTGAGTGTGAGCACATGCATGTGTCTGCATACTGTTACAGAAAAGAACAATCAAACAATCAAGCCGAGAATCGAACGGGAGAACCTCTTGCTGTGAGGTAACAATCATTTTATACATTTTTCATTAACGTAATGCATTACATAAATTGTTCAGTTCCTGCATTCCCTTAAACCTCACTCCTCCTTCTCCTGAACATTATTCTACATGTATTTTCCCATAAATTCCATTTAGTTCTATGTAATTTGTTTATTCCCTTTTCTAAAGATCCTACCTCCAATTCAATTATCTCATTTACAAGATTCATTCAATTCTTTATTTAAGATTGGTTTAGATTTTTATTTCCCTTTTCTAGTAATTCCTTTTATGGCAGCCTGTAGCATTAAACTTATCAATGTATTAGTATGTTTAACCAATTCATATCTTCTACCCTAGCCTACATGTATCCTTTCCTTAGTTATGATCATTTGTTCCTCCAACATTTCTGACCAAATGCTCTGTTGGGAATTTTTTAAAATCCGCCAACCTGTTACATTCTCCAAAACATGCTTTCAGTTCCCTCTCTCTTTACCAACATACCTCCAGCAATTATTATCAGCTTGAGGAAAATTTCTCTGAAATCTGTTTGAAGTATAAAAATACCTAGGCAAACATTTCCATACAAAAATCCTTAGGTTTATAGACTTTGTTGCATACTTGGAAGGCATAAAAATGTCCCCCCACTGCTCCTTTCCATTCTCTCTTCCCAGTCATTCTATCTTCTTCTGATTGATTCTTATATTTATTGTGCAATAGTTTATTTGCTCTACTGACTGTCCATTTTTTAACAGCAGCTTCTGTTCTAGACTCAAACATTCATTCACTTAGCCCTCCCCTTTCCCTTTGTCTGTATACGTATCAGTCCCTAACCTGCAGTCCAGACTTCTGCTTGGCCTCACCCTATTATTAGCTTTCCCTACATAGTTACTTGCTTCTGATACCTTGGTGCCTTTGTTAATTTTCTCAAATATATTCCAGCCTCCTTTTGATAACTTTCCTAATCCTGCTCTCAGTCATCCCTATTGGTAACATCTCCTTTCTCCATCCCCATGTTGGCTTGCTTGTTAGAATACTTTGCTACTTTATAATTATAATTTCCTATATGGTTGTTCCTGTTATTATCCTTAAGGGCTTGCATTGAAAATCCTACTCTCTTCTTGTGTTTTTATCTCCTCCAATTTTATCACCATGCCTTTCCATTTTTATTTGTAACCTTCAGATTGTGTTTTATATATATATATATATATATATATATGAATCAGCTGCATAGCAATAACATATTCTTTCAAATCAGATAATCCAAAACCTTTTTCTATGTTAAGAAACAACTTATCTCACTCAACTCTTGTCCTCATCTCCTCAAAAATAAATTCCTTCCACTATTAATTATGGTCCACAACTTTTCTGGTTGATACAAATATACCTGACCTGTATATACAAGACTAAAGGATCTAGAAACACTTTCACTGCTTTTATCTTACTTTCCACCTCTATAATCAAGAGCTTCCAACTTCTTAACTTGTGTATTATCTCTTGTTTAGACTCTTTCTATATATCTTTAGCTCCAATAACAGAATCATTTTAACTCGTATACTAAATACTTCATCCTGTCATGTCACCATAAATATGGGTGTTGCTGAAGCAATTTGTTTATGAGTACATAGTTTACCATTATAGTCTTTGCTTAATCTTCATTTATTTTATATCCTGAAAAAGCTCAAAATATTCCATAACAATGAAATGCCATTTTCTGGATTTATCAAGTACAAAGGAATATCATCTGTGAATAAAGCTAACCTTTCTTGATTATTTTCTTTGAAAGTAGCTCTAAATAAATAGCAAATAGCAACAGATAAAGGACATCTTTGCTTGGTGCATATGTTCAAACACATCTTGTTGGAGAGGAACCCACCCACCTTAATTCTTACCTCTGAACCTTCATATATCCTCCTAATTAATGATATTATTATGTCAGGGAACTCAAAGGCTGCTATAGCCTTACTCAAAGTCCCAGGTGACTTTTTTGAATGCATTATCTGCATCAAGACCTAACACAAATAATGTTTTCTTATACTCTGCTTCTCTCAGGATCATCATTGTTCTATTAATGTTTTTCTCCCCTCCACAAAACCACACTCATCCATATCGATCAATTTTAGCAACTATCTCTTAGCTAGTATAGACAACAATACTTTATAATTGTGGTTTAAAATTGAAATTGATCTTTATAAAGCTGGGTATGAAGAGCCTTTACCCTCTCTGGATAATACAGCCACCACAGCTTTAAGATTCTGGTACTGTCCATCCTTTTAAAATTTTATTAAATAAAATCTCCAGATCTTTCACTTTCTACCCTCCTAACTTGCAGGCTTCCACAAAAATAACTCTATTCCTAGAACCTTCCCTTTGGATTGATTACACATAATCTTATCTCATCCCTCGCTATGATTTCATCACTTGCTATGATCTCATCCCTTGCTATGATCTCATCCCTCGCTATGATATCATCCCTCGCTATGATCTCATTCCTCACTATGATCTCATCCCTCACTATGATCTCATCCCTCACTATGTTAGCTATTAATTCATAGATTCATAGGTTCATAGGTTGGTACTGGGCTATCTGCCCGAAGGCATATATTAGCCCAGCCATGTTGTGCGGTATTCACCGCCCCTTTAGTAGTTCCCTAGACCCTTGTACTAGCAGCTAGTACCCTTGGCCCCTATCTAGTAGTGCTGTTGGTGTGATCCCCAGTGTGAACTTTCTGTTACCCATCCACTCATCAAGGTTCCTCTTGAAGAGTGATAGTGAGGGGCTTTGTCTTATGTAGATCCGGACCTTGTTCCATAGTAAGGGAAGTCTCTGCAAAGGGAATCTATCCCTCCAGCATGTTCTATTCATTGTTGTGTTGAGGTTTATATCCCTAGAGCGTGTAGCTCGAGTAGATTTGGTTTTGCTAAGATGAAGCATGTTCAACAATTCTTGGTTGGACATGGCTCTGTACGTTAGACAGAGATTGCCTCTGAGAAAGCGATATGTAACAGAGAACAGTCTTAGCTTTTTCAATCGTGCTGCATAGGGAAACTGCTTGAGGCCAGTAATCCTCTTGGTTAGGTACCTCTGTGGTCTCTCCAGCTGCTGGAGATATCTAGCCAGGTACATTCCAATTGGTGCATTGTACTCAATAATGGGTCTGATGAGGGAAGAGTAGAGGGGCACCATTACATCCTTAGATCTTGATGCAAACCCTTTCGTGATCAGATGGGTCACATAGAAGGATTTTCTAACCACTTTGGCAACATGGTTATCAAAGGAAAGCTGATCTACTTGGGTCCCTAGATCCCTTATTTCTTCTTCAGATTTCAGGGGATTACCTCCTATGTTGTAGTTTGCGGGTACTCTGTTTTTTCCAAAGGGCATTACTACGCATTTTTTTGCATTTAGCTTGAGACCATGGCTTTGACACCATGCATCAGTCTCATTTAGGCCCTTCTGGAGGATCTCCATGTCAGCCGGAGACTCTGTTATAGCACCCAGTTTGCAGTCGTCCACAAACTTAGTCAGCCACAGCCCTTCCGTGCTTGCCTGTACTTCTGAGAAGCTCATCTTTCTCTAACTCTGGCATAATTACATGCACATTCCCACTTATGCCTTTTCATAGTTTCCCCATTCCTCTGCGTTATACAAATTTGCATATAATTATTAAAAATATCTGTAATACCTCTATAGTATCTCTAATTAGTTTTCATGTCATAGGATCCATAAGTTTGGCAATAGCCATTTCTACCTTTAGCTGCCTAAATAATTGTGTTCAGAGTTGTTGTGTCTGTAGTTATGACAAAACTTGATGTATATAATCCAATTGCTCCCTTATTTTCCTTTTAGCACTCAGCAACTGCATTATATTTCCTTTCGTGTATATAAAGCAGTGTTATGGATGCAGAATTTTACTAAAAGATATGTTGTCTTTTATGATACTCAAGTTTGCTCTCATTCTTTGGGAAATTTCTGGATCATGCATATTTCATATTTCTTATAGGCAAGGGCTGAACATGTTCCAGCTGGTTTCCTGATTTGTCTTTGTGGCAGTTTATATAGCGAGCAAGCATTAGTAAATGATACTTCCTCCATTGGTGTTAGCAATTGCTTGAGTGTCCTTTTGCTCTAACCTCATCCAGGAATTCTCTTTGGAGCTGGTATAGTTTTTTTCAGGCAGTTTTTCCTTTCCCTGGATACTCTTGCAATGCATATCTTGGGATTTTAATGCATTCACTTTGGTGGACTTTTGGTGCATGCTTGTAACTGTAGCTAGGGTGAGGTGAAAGGGGCAGCTTCCATGATTAAAGATTTTTAGGGGGTGCAACTGGCAGATGCTGATCAAATTTTAGTGCATTACTACAGAGAAGAATGCCTGCATTGCATTTGTGGCCAGGACTGAGGCTCTTTAGCACTTCAGGTGTGGTATAAACTGTAGAAGGCTGATTGCTGCAAATGTGCCATGCAATTTGTTACAGATTAAAAAAAGGAGAAAGAACTTTTTTTGTTCCTAAGTATGAGAGGCCTTATTTGTTCTTCAATTTGAAGTTCAGGAAGGACTGCAGATTAGAGAATAGCAAAGGACACCAGATTTGGTAGTGAGTGCTCTGTTATAGTGTACAGCACTAGGATGACCAAAGGGGATTCAATACATTTAAATATGCCTCCTAAATAGTGACGTGTTTTTTATATGTATTTTTATCAATTTTTATTCTACTAATTGAATGGTAATATTTTTAAATAGCTGTATTTTTTTGTGATTGGTGGATGTTTTGATGTCACTCTTTAGGAAGCATATTTAAATGTATTGTCAATTGATTGTGCTAACTCAGAAGAAGCCTAGCATTGTCTGAGCAAAAGCTCGAAGTTTTTAGTATTAAATACATTTTCCAGCCTGTACACCTTTTGTGGCACTGCATTTTGGCCTTGTTTTATTGTTTTGTGCTAGATTTGGTACATGTTTGGTTACTGGTCCTACTGGCTTTGAGCTGAGCCTCAATTGGGTCATGGCTGCATTGCCTGGAGAATTAACTATATTGTTAAAACAATTATCCACCTATGTTACCAACAATGGGAATGGACAAACTTTTTTAGTGAGCTCCACCATGTCTACACAGGTGGGTTTGGCGAATTAACTTGGTAATAACAACCCCATGGACATTCAGAGGAGAAACCATGTTGCCTATACAGAAGGGGCGCATTTTGATATAGGCCAGTGGTTGGATATGCCAAAAATTGATCTCAGCATACAGGTAAAGTTTCAACTATGGAAGTTTGAAAGTTCATTAAAAAAGTATGGAAGTATTTAAATTGATAATATATATTTATGTAAAGGTACTGCTTTAAACCAAGTCCCCAGAGGATAAGACTTTGGAAGTTTCTGAAGGGTACAAAACTGGGTTCTTTGATGCATCAGGAACTACTTGATCTCTTCAACAGGACCATCTTGGATATAGTCAAAATCATTATAAGAGATAACAAATGTAAGTTAACCAACCTTGATACAGAGATTAAATAACAATCAAAGTATTATCAACAATTTGTTTTTCAGTGCGCATCGTTTTACATATAACAAAGTTTTTGCTGATGTTGAGACTTTATTTAAGCAGAACCAGGAAAGAAAATTTTAAAGTAGCCAGGGATCCTAAAGAATATCATGAAAAACATGACTATCTGTTACCAAATGGTTCTTGACAATGATCTCTAAACAATCTAGTTACCAGATGGTTCTTGACAATGACCTCTAAACAATGAAATAAACTCTAGGGGTGCTGATAGTGATGAAAATGCACCTGGTGCAGGAATGATAGATAATGACTTTAATGATAATATTATGTGACAGGGCCATGACCCAGATGATTTTTTAGAATACCTCCCAAGGTGCTCTCAGAGATTAGCGGAATTCAGGAATCAGAACCAGGAGTCTCATCATTGCCAACAATACACGGCGAGATCCAGGAGGAAGAGGAGATGCAGGAAGTCCAATGTGAATCAGAACTAGAGGAAAAACTGTTAAACTAGGACAGTGTTTAAAACAACAATACAGGATATTTTGTTTTTTGCATTTATAATTATAATAATATCATTTTAACAGCTGCACACCAGTCCTTGCTTACCAAAGGTTTTACATATGTGCCTTTGTTTAGGTCTGACATTTCTAATCTTTTGATAGATTTGAAATTATATTCTAGGCAACTAAATCTGAAACTATTTTAGAGACAAAGTACAGAATCCTGTTCATTGTGTGTTAAGAAGGAAAAGTACCTTCATTCCCCACCTTAGTTTCTTAGTCTTGGCATTTGAACAAATCAGTGAACAAGCATTCAGGAGTTACATCAGGTTGAATAATCATTATAGTAAGAATTTGAACAACGATGAGAGAAACATTTTATGAAACTTAATGAATAATAGGGATGTAAGAGTTATGAAGACAGACAAGGGAGTGGGGTAGTTATTACGAATCACATGGATTATGTGTTTAAAATGTTTAACATTTTGAATGATGATAGCACAAATGAGAGGGTATCAAATAAATCAATAATGCCTATGCTAAAATAGATTGTCTTTTTGAAGCATTCTGTAATACCACTATTTCCCAGCACAAATGTTAATTTTTATTAGTAGAAAACAAATTATTCTAAGCATTTCTGGAGTTCCTAAAGACCACAAAAACTCCTCGGATCCTCCCATGAGACCCATTCAGGCAGCACATGGGTCAAAGACTGAAGCGATAGCTGGGTTTGGACTACCATTGTAAGCATGTTTTAAAGAACAAGGGATATAGTATTAGGGACTCATGGCACCTTTTGGAAATTTTATAAGGTATACAATATGATGAGGACTTATGGTTTGTAGTGACTGACATAGAAAACCTGTTTTCAGTAATCCCACATGAAGCAGGGCTTGAAATGTTTAGGGAATACATCACTACTAATACAACTTGGACAAATAGTAGCACTACTTTGTTGGTATATTTGATGAAAATAGTGCTATCTGACAACTTTTTGTATTCTGATGGAGAATATTTTAAGCAGACTGCAGGTGTAGCGATGACTAAAAGCACACCTAGTTTTGGTAATCGGTTTTTTGCCGAATGGGAGGAGGACAACATTTTGAGGTCAAAGTTTTCCAGCAGTCTAAGAACATATTATATATTCCTTGATTATTATTTATTTTATGGAAAGGCAGTGTGGAACATACTGAAGAATTTATTTATTACATGATCAACATTTTTAAGGTTTACCAATAGAGTGAACTGGCACAGTGTAGAATATTTAGATAAATGTTGTTACACAGATTTGAGCAATTTTTGTTTTGGCTCCACAATATTTCTTCATTATGATAGTTGTCACCCTACGCATCAAAAAAGAGAGATTGTGAAAGAACAGCTGGTCAGATTGTCAAGCATTATTAGTGATAATACAAACTTTATAAAGGAAATTGACATATTATTTAATACGTTTAAGGAAAGAAATTTTCCATCAAAATTATTAGTGAAAATGAAAAATGTACTGCAAAACAGAAAGACCAGATTTCAACCAATTTTGTATTACAGTGGGAATAGTTTAAATAATATAAGCCCAGAAACTGATGTAGGTAGTTTTTGCAATAAAACACAAACTCTGGTACTTTCTTACAATCATAATGCACGGGGGCTTAGTGAAGATTTTAAATGACACTTGGAATGCTATTTTTTCTCCTGACATTAAAACCTTATTTGGGGGATCACCACAAATTGTATATGCTAGAGGACAGAATATCAAAGGATTGTTGGAATCTATTACACAAAATGGGACAGGCACCTCTAAATCTTGTATGGGTAAATGGGGTAAATGTGGTGCATGTAGATTTGCAAATTTGACAATGATGGTCACTACATCATGGTCGTCAATTGCAACAGGGTGATTTCTTGTCCTGGTAGTGTGGACTGAAATACTAAGCAAGTAATATATTTAGCTACATGTATGACATGTCCTGCGTATTACGTAGGAAAAAACATTAGGTGGTTAAAGGAACACATAGGTGAACGCTTAAGGGATAAAAAAATAAGAAAGTAACTAATGCATTTTATTTATACTCTGACTGCCCTAATTTTAGGAGATTTTTATTTTTTATAGTGGATAGAATAACTGATGGAGGTAGGGGTGGAGATTTAGATATACAGAATATAAGGAGGTGATTTGGCAATGGAGACTTAATGCTAATGCCAAACCAGGTCTGAACAAAATGATTTCAAAACTTTCTATTTTAAACCTAAGAGCTGGTCAAATGTAATAAATATGAATAACTTTTGATAACAATGTAATTTTTTTGTTTTTTATATGTATTTTTATAATTTAATTTTTATTGTATTAATAGAATGGTTGCATTTTAAATAGTTGTAAATTTTGTGATTGGTGGATGTTGTGATGTCACTATTTAGGAGGCATATTTAAATGAATTGTCAGTTGATTGTACTAACTTTGAAGAAGTTTAGCTTTGCCTGTGCAAAAGCACTCAGTTTTTATTATGAAATATGTTTTCAGCCTGTACACTGTTTGTGGCACTGCTTTTTGCCATTGTTTTATTGGTCTGTGCTAGTTTTGTCTACACATTTGGTTACTGACCAAAGGTAATTTCCTGAAGAAGTTACTGCAGAGTTTTTCAGATCCTTTTTTTTTTGTAGATATTGAGGCCTAGAAAATCTGGAGCTACTGATATGGGAAAAGAGTCTGTAGAGCTTGTCTGCAGAGGCCACCCAGGTGATACATTCAATCTATAAAGCAAATGTAACAGTTCATTTTAGTAAAGAATTATATTTTGCTTGTCTGATATTACCCAGTCCTGGTGCCATGGCTGCTCCTGTGGCAATCCCTCTAATTTGTTTATAAAGCATTATGTTGATACAAAAAAAGTTATTGGAGAGGCGAATGTTCAGTAATTCAGAATTAAGCTTGATTACCTCTGGGAGCACAATGGCGTAATTTCTTAGAGCTTCTTTACTGCTTTGATGCAGTAGTTGTGGGTTAGTACTTTGAAATGCATCTTCATCAACGATGACCAAAACTTTGATTGATGACATTTTTAATTCCTTGAGCTTTTTATGAAGTTGAGTATGCCCAGAATAAAGGAGGGGGCTGTCTTGTCTGAAGGTTTAATGAGATTCTCTGGGTATATAAGAGGAGGCTCGGTAGGTAATTCATACCCTGCTACTAATGCTCTGTATTGGGGGATCTCTAGCAGTTTTATGTGCTTTAGGGTTTCTAAAAAAAACTGGGATACCTGAGTATGAGACGGTTAAGAACTGTTCAGCTCCTTTAAGCATTTTATGATGTCATCATAGGCTTTTCTTATTTCATCTATTGTGACCTTTTTGTAAAAGTATACATTGTCCAGTATATTATCTATTTTCTCAACATAAATTTCAGTGTCCATAAAAATGCTTTTTTGTTTGCTTCCATTACCCACCCGCTTTTTTACTGGCCGGGGTTTTTCAAGGCTTTAATTTCATTTATATCCTTGCGTAAAATATTTTCTTACCTAGTTGGCTGAGCAGTTTTTGAATGTCTTACTCACATCTGAATTCAATAGCCCTGATTGCAGAGTACAGGGGTGAACACAATGTACTGTGTTTCTTCTGTCGATGCATATGGGTTTGTTAAGGTCCTAGGTTTCATGGCGGTTCTCCTCCTCGTTGTTCGGGTTGCTTGCAGAATTCCCTTCCTCTTCATCTTCTGTTTATCACAGAAGCATACTTTCATGTTTAGTTTGTGACAGAGCAGCTTCAGGTCAATAATGGTACCTATTATAATGGGTGCTTCTGCTGTGTAGACTGAATGTCATTTCTTTTTCCAGTACCTGTATTTCCCATTCTGAGAACATTTTTTAGAGTAGTTCTTGATGTTAATCTGTTGTTATTGGAAGGCTTCGTGTTTGCTTCTTTATTTAGGAGTTTCTTGCTTTGCTCTTCTTCCAGTTTTGGCAGGGAGGAAGGTTGGTGGGGGGGGAGGTTCTCCTTTAGTTTCTCCTTGTTGTTCCAGAGCTGATATGGTGGCCGTTTCTAGGGGTCTGTGGAGTCTTGCCTAAATTTTGATATAGGAGGGGGGCATCCCCTTTGAAAATCCTTCTCATAATCCTGGGGGTGGGCTTGGAGATTTCCTTGGGAGGGTCGTTAGTCATTGTTTCCAGCCATAGATCTGTTTGTCTCTTTCTTTTGCTGTGTGGCCTTAATGTTTTTGTTCACTATTTGGTTTGCTTCTTGCATTTGCCTGTAAATGCTTCTGAGGTAAGGGTTCTTCTTAGATCTGTAATCTCTTTACTTTCAAAGGTACTGTCTTAACTGATATTTTGTTGTCTATCTGTACATCCTTTGTGTGTAGTTGTTTCAGATAGTTCTTTTTTTGTTGCTAGTCCTCTTCACCCATTTCTATTTTTTTTTCAGATTCTTCCTTTTTATTGTATTTTCATATTTATAGACCATTTGTTGATTATTTAGTCATTGATGTCAAAATCATCCTAAAAGTATTTATGTATACATCTCATGATATATTCCAGTTTTTGTTGTTGGTCATAACTGTTGTTGGATCTTTACAAGTTTCATCCCTGCTATCACCAGTACCTTGTCCCACTGTGTTAGAAGTCCATATTTTACATTCTTCCAAATGGGGGGGGGGGGGTAACTGTCTTTCAGACCCAGCTGTTTTCTTCAGCCTGTTGTGTTGTTGGATCTTTTAAGATGTTGACCAGTGGCAGCCAACTTTTTTCTATCTTCTTGTTTTCTGTAGGACTTTGGATTATTCACTTAGGGGAGGTAGGTGGGTCTGATTTTGTTTTTCTCATCATGTAGGTCTTGGTTACAAACTACTTTCTCCTTGGTGGAATCAAACCTCGATGCTCATGCTTGAGGACTAACTTCACCCATTTGTTCAGGGAATCCACTCTGTGGGGACAACCTTCACTAGTCTGCTGTGCTTCAGTAAGCCTGCAGCAGTAAAGACAAGCAAATAACCGCATACAAGGTGAAGGTATTTTAATGCTTAAATCTTAAAAGGATTGTTAAGCATATTTACCACTTTTTTTTAGGTTCCTATTGTGTGTGGTATTTCTGGCCCATTATTTCTTAGTTTGTCATTTAAATCTTATAACATTGAGCAGTTTATAGATGCAGAGTTGGTGCCTGTCTGGTTGTCCTTTTTGTTTCTAGAAACCTCACTTTTGTGAGGTTTTAAAAAAAAAACTCAGACACCACAAAGCTTTTTAAAATGCTTTATTACATTTAAGATGTGTGCCTTCATCAGGATAAAACTGACTTAATTGGATAATTTCTAGAAAAATCACACAAACTTCTCTCTTTTAAAAAGATCTGGTGAGGGACAGAGTGTGGTTTCATATCTATGTCATGTCACTGAATAAGGAATTTTTATTTTTATTTAAAGCATTATTCGTATATTGGCCAATGATAACCTAGTTTGTGAAGAACTGAAGAAGACCAAAGGAATAGGCTACCTAGGAAGGGACACCTTGCTGACATAAAACTAAAAGACATTAAGAAACCACTATCAAAACTTGCAATGTAACACCCTGAATACTCCAAATTTTCATTTCATGTGATCAAAATAATTAGCAGAAGTGATTTGTAGGAATACCTAAAACAAAGAACTAAAAACTAAAAACAAAAAAAACTACAATACACTCTGCTACAGGCCCCATGAGAAGCTCAGTGTCTCTCTAACCTAACACCACTCTTAAGTATTCAACTGCGGTACCACCTTTATCATTCTTATAAGAAAAGCGCTGTCTGGGTCTGAGCTGTCTGCAAACAGCTAAAGTTAACTTTGAGTATGTGTCTACCTGTTTGAGCCAATATTCATTTTCCCCTGGAGAGCACTCTGCTTTGGCTTGAAAGCACCCCCCCCCCCCACACACACACACTCATCTTCCACTTTCTCTTTTATTCCCTTCTGTTAGCAAATAGTATCCATAACTGATCAATACTGTGTGTTTGTCAATTTAAACTGAGACCACAGCAGTCTACTGATACAAGGGTTATCCTGTTTTTCCAAATGAGAAATGGTTAAGAAATGACTTACAGTTTCAGAGCAGTCCTTGGTCAGTTGTGATTGTTTCTTAAACACAAACTTGTCTTTGCTTTGGCTCATTAGCAGCAGTACAAAGAACTACCTGCTCACACCCTTGTTCTCCCCTCCCCCTTCTCTGTTTATTACCTTAAGACAATCCCAAAGTTAATAAATATTACCTGTGGCAGGCACCATTTTTAAAACTACAACCACCCTTGTCACTATCATATGTTCATTTATCAGTTAACTCTGTTACCTGATTGTTTCCAGCCCCCTCATAATAGGTTCATAGGTTCATAGGTTCATACTAGGCTATCTGCCCTAGGGCATTTATAAGCCTAGCCAGAATGTGTTTGGCTTTCGCCACCCATTTTAAATTTATTTTGCTATGCCCTTTTTCGAGGTTAGTATACTGTGCCTCTGTCTAACAGTGACACAGAAGTGATACCCGGGGTAAACCTACGATCTCCCATCCACTCATCAAGATTCCTCTTGAAGAGAGTCAATGAGGGACTCTGCCTAACCTGGACTGGGATTTTATTCCAGAGTGAAGGGAGCCTCTGGGTTATGAATCTGTCCCTCCAGCATGTCCTATTTATTTCACTGCTGAGGTTCAAGGCTCTCGAGTGCGTAGCTCGATGGGATTTGGATTTTCTGAGGTGCAGCATGTCCATTAATTCCGGGTTGGACATGGCTTTATACGTCAGGCACAGATTGCCTCTGAACAGGTGGTATGCCACTGAGTAGAGCTGGAGTTTCTTTAACTGGGCAGCATATGGCATCTGTTTGAGCCTTTTGATCCTCTTGGTGAGGTACTTTTGGGGTCTTTCCAGTTGCTGCAGGTGTCTGGTAAGGTACATCCCAAAAGGGGCATTGTACTCAATTATGGGCCTGATGAGGGATGAGTAAAGAGGCACGATGACCTCCCCTGATCTAGATGTGAATCCCTTCATGATTAGGTGGGCTATATAAAATGTTTTTCTAACCACTTTGGCCACGTGGTTGTCAAATGAGAGATTGCTATCAACTTGGGTCCCCAGGTCCCTAATTACTTCTTCTGTACTTAATGGATTACCACCTATGTGGTAATTTGTGGGCACTTTGTTTTTGCCAAAGGGGATGACTATACACTTTTTGGCATTTAGCTTGAGGCCATGGCTCTGGCACCAGTTGTCTGTTTCTATGAGGCCCTTTTGGAGGATGCTTGTGTCGGCTGGAGAGTCGATTATGGCGCCCGATTTGCAGTCATCTGTGAACTTGGTCTGCCACAGTCCTTCCGTGTTGGCCTGTACCTCCTAGAAATATATATTGAACAAAAGAGGTCCCAGGACTGAGCCTTGCGGGACACCACTTGTAACTGGTTTGGAATCTGACATGGCAATTCTAACCATGTGGGTTCTGTCCTTGAGCCAGTTTGCAATCCATCTAGTGACATAGGGGTTTATATTTAAGCTGGTGAGCTAACTATAATGCCCAAGTGGGGTATTGTATCGAAGGCTTTTGCGAGGTCCAGGTAGGCTGTGTGGACCACCTTCCCCTCGGTGATGGCCTTGGTGACTGATTCAAAGAAATCAACCAGGTTTAAGAGGCAGGATCTGCCCTTAACAAAGCCAAACTGGGTAGGATCCAGTGTCTGTAGGTCCCCAATATCTTTATTTATGAGGTCCATGATGATCCTTTCCATAGCTTTGCAGACCAAGCTAGTCAGGCTTATGGGGCGATAGGTCCAGGTAGGCTGTGTGGACCACCTTCCCCTCGGTGATGGCCTTGGTGACTGATTCAAAGAAATCAACCAGGTTTAAGAGGCAGGATCTGCTCTTAACAAAGCTGAACTGGGTAGGATCCAGTGTCTGTAGGTCCCCAATATCTTTATTTATGAGGTCCATGATGATCCTTTCCATAGCTTTGCAGACCAAGCTAGTCAGGCTTATGGGGCGATAGTTTCCAGGATCCGTTGAGGCACCACCTTTATGGAGAGGGACCACTGTTGCTGTACGCCACTCTTTGGGCACATATCCTGTAGTAAGGCTGAGATTGAACAGTAGTTTTATGTTTGGGTTTAGCTCTTCTTGGAGTTCATGTAGGACGCAGCCCGGGACACCGTCTGGTCCCATTCATGCTGTGTTTTTTGCTTTGGAGAGGGCGGCTCTTACCTGAGCATCTGAGATGTCAGGGGGGCAGCACTCTGCTGGGATAGATATTTGCCCTTTGGTGGGGGTGGAGAAGTTTGCGCTGAACCTGTCAGCTAGGATGTTGGCAATGTCTGTGGGTTCAGTGTATTTTTTGTCATTTTGGACTATTCTAGGTTCCTAACATAACTAAAGAAAGCCTTGTGATTATCCTTAGTGTCCTGTGCAATTTTTCTCTCGAAGCTGGCCTTAGACAATTTTATGACTGCCCGTAGTTTTTTGCTAATACTGATCAGTGATGCCTTCCCTTTTTGGGATTTTGCTCTATCATGTAGTAGCTTCCTCCTTCTATTGTATAGTTTGTTTATGGCTGGGGTCCACCAGACAGGACATCTGCCTTTGGAGGATTGGGTCTTGGTTTTATTTGGGATCGCATGATCCATGCATTCCTGAAAGTGTTCATAGAATGCGTTTATAAAGGATTCTGCGGTCTGGGACGTATTTTCCAGAGGCCCGGGGGCTTTGAAGGATTCCACCTCGGTTTTGAGGAGTGTGAAATTTGCTTTAGAGAAGTTTTTCACTGTGGTTTTTCTGGGCAGGGGGTGGGGTGGGGATGTGAATATCCAGTGAGATTAGTTTATGGTCTGATCTTACCAGTGAGGGACACACTTCTGGTCTGGAGCATAGAGTCCCCATGTTGGTGATGATCAGGTCCAGTATGTTTTCCCCTCTTGTGGGAGTGGTAACAAGTTGTTCCATAGCGTTTGAGTTTATAAATTCTAGGAACCTTTGGGCTAGGGTGTTGGAGCTAGAGTAATGCTCCCAGTCTATGTTTGGGTAGTTGAAGTCGCCCAATATAATGGTGTTTGGAGAGACCTTCATATTTTCTAGTGTTCTCAGAAAGGCCGAGTGGGGTTCCTGGGTTTGGGAGGGTGGTCTGTAGCAGGCTATAAACTGGAAGGCAGTTTTACCCACTGTTAGTTGCACATGGATAGTCTCTGATGCTTCGTGCTTTGCCACCAACCTGGAGGTGTGGGTATCTTTGATGAATATCGATACTCCCCCTCCTTTTGTGGTTCGGTCCAAGTTTTGGGGCCGAAAAGCATGGTATGAGGTATGACCTGGTAGTGCTGGGGTGCTCTCAGGAGCCCTGAACCAGGTTTCTGTTACTGCACAGATATCGATGTTCTCCATGCTAAGGAGAGTTTCGAGTGCGTGCATCTTGAGGTTTAGACTTCTGGCGTTGAGCAGCATTACTCTTAGTTTCTTATCCCTTGTGATACCTATGGAGGTGGGTTTGTCTTTTGAGCCTTGCCTAAAAAAGGCACTATGGGGGTAGCAAGAGCCTTTGCCAATATCCGAAAGCCCAGGGGTGACAGGTGCAAGCCATCCCTAGTGAAGCATCGTGGCTTGTCGAGCATATCATCCCAAGCTGACAGGCATTGGATCCCCTTTGAATGACACCAATACTTAAGCCAATTGTTGAAATTGATCATCTTGTCTTCATATTGTGGCATCATTCTTGGTGAGGGTAAGATGCTACTCAAGGTCAGGGTCATACTGGTCTGGGCTACATGCTCAGAGAGCTCCTTTATGTCTCTTTTCATGTAGTCCAGAGAGGTACGTCTCAGGTCATTCACACCAGCATGGACAATGACTGAGTCATATTTGTACTTGCCTTGGAGTGACCTGAGTGATTGTATTATGTGGCGGATCCTAGCGCCCGACAGGCTGCTCGCCGTGACTCTCTCCTTGTTCAGCCTGGTGAGTGGGATGTCAGTGTGCCTGGGGACCCAAGTTGATAGCAAGTGTATCAGGTGTGTTGTTTAGTCTTAAGGGCTGTGACTGTTTGGCACACTGGCTTTGTGAGATATGTGTTGCACGTGTTTTGTTTTGGGGTAGTGGTTGCTTGGCTGTCTGCTTTGGAGGTCTCTGCTGCTTAGGCAGATCTTTATTTAGAGCCTCTGAGTATGTTTTTGTGTGATTATGTGTTTGGTTTGCTGTCGTGGTAGGTCTATGTGAGACTGGAATTGTAGTGAGTGTGGTTTCCTTCTCCTCCTGACTGGTTATGCCAGTACTGAGTTGAGAGAGCTTAGCCTCCAGTTTGGCTATATGGTTGCATCTCTCACATGTGTTGGAATTTGTTGGGAGGAGGAGAGGGTTGTCTGTGTACATGAGGCAGTTGTAACATTGCCTGAAGATTCCCAGATTCACCAGCTGGACCGGAGAGGAGATTGACAACTGACATTTGGACATGCTAGAATAATATTGGGAATTCCTTAATAATTGAAAACAAGGGCCAGTGGGGAGTGAGGGTGTAGTGCTTTTAATTTTTAGTGCTGACTTATATAATTGCTTTAGCGAGCAAGTGCCAGGTAACTTAAGTGCAATGTGTTACAGGTAACTTAAATGCAAAAACGACAAACAGTAACTTTCTTTCAAGTGAAACAAGGAAATAAGTACAGTAAGCAATGCAGATATCACTAGTGATCCGCAGAAGCACTGAGAAGCCGCGTATTAGGTGGAATTAGCGTTCCAGGGAAATAAACAAACAAATAACAAGCATATAAACAAAGCCGGATTCAGCAGGCCTGGATCTAGTCTATGCTACAGCAAACAAGGTGTACCAATTTCAGTAAGATACAGTTCAAATATTCAGGCACTATAAACCTTTAACCATAAATTCCCAGCTCAGAAGGGCAGCGTCCAGCCTCTTCTCCCACAGGAGTGCAGA
Source organism: Protopterus annectens (assembly GCF_019279795.1). Classification (NCBI taxonomy): domain Eukaryota; kingdom Metazoa; phylum Chordata; order Ceratodontiformes; family Protopteridae; genus Protopterus; species Protopterus annectens. The sequence continues at coordinate 43,118,500 of NC_056725.1, forward strand.
CCACGAACCTTCTTAATGTAAAATAACTGGCCTGAAGCCCAAGTGCTTAAACCAGAACTAATACACTTTAAGAATAACAGACACTGGGCTCTCAATCAGCAGTTCCCAACTTAGAAGGATGAAAGCTACTTGTCCTGCCACCACAGTGCATGCCACAAACCTTCCTAATGTAAAACAACTGGTCTGAAGCCCAAGTGCTTAATCCAAAAGACTTAGAATGATAGCTACACTTTAATCAAGTTACTACCAAGCAGTAATAAATACAATTGAATACTTTAGAGAATGCCTGGATTAGTGCTCAAGTTACACAAGCAAAGCTAGATCCAGCAGGCACGAATCCAGTGTATGCCACAGCAAACAAAGCGCACCAACTTCAGTAAGAAGCAGTTCAGATATGCATGCACTATAAGCCTTTAACCAGAAATTCCCAGCTCAGAAGGGCAGAGTCCAGCCTCTCCTCCCACAAGAGTGCAGACCACGAACCCTCTCCCTCTTAATGTAAAATAACTGGCCTGAAAGCCCAAGTGCTTAAACCAGAATTAATACACTTTTAGAATAACAGACACTGAGCCCTCAATTAGCAGTTCCCAACCTAGAAGGATGCAAGCTACCTGTTCTGCCAATACAGTGCAGACCACAAACCCTCTCAGTGCAAAACAACTGGTCCGAAGCCCAAGTGTTTAAACCAAAAGGCTTAGAATGAGTTACACCAAGCAGTAATAAATACAATTGAGTACTTTTAAGATGACACAAAAGTAAAATAAAGTAGGTAGAAACACAAGTACAGTAAAAGCAGATGACATTTTTTTTTTCTGAACAAGTGCTGAGATCAAAGAAACAGATTTGAGTGCTGAAACTAGAAAACTGGCTAGTTATAAGAAAAAAAACTAAGCTAGAAGGCTTCCCTCCAAAACAGAAGGGCTTGGGGGCCCAGAAGCCTACAAATAGTCTATACCACTTAACAGGAAAGGCAGGAAACAAGCTTAATTGTTTTTTTTTTTTCTGTTTCCCAGATGCTCTCTTTGTACACAGTAGGAGTGCCTGAAATCAGAATATGATCTCACTGCACTCAGTTGAGTGAGCAAATGAGATGGGCCCAGAAGGAGTATCCAAACACAAATTTACAAGAGGGGCGGGCAGTTTCAAGGCCACTAAGATTAACACCAAAACAAAAACAGGGAGGGTGGGTGGGACTAACTGAAGAGCAGAGTCAAAACTTCCAGTTCAGTTAATATTCCTGCAACACAAAGTTAATATCAATTTAAATACTGTATTTTTTTTAAAAAAAAAGTGCAGATAAAGGTACTTAAATTCTCTTATACGTCCAGTTGAATACAGCAAGTTCTTAGCTGGCCAAAGCTGAGGTTTTTAAGCAGAACATATTTCACACTGTACCACTTAAATAGGCAAGGACAGGAAATCAAAGATTGTGGCTACCCCCACACCTGTAATTACTAGCAAATAACCTTTATTACACTCACAAACCCCTCCCATCTTTCCAATAGCTAACCACAGCACTAACCCAACCCTACCTCCTCCATCTTCCCACTACTATCACACCTCCTCAACTAAGAGCAACTAACAGGGTCTCTACCCGCTTCGTTCCCCACCCTGCCCCCTATTCCCTCCCACCCCCAGTGGTCCCACCTTTATTACACTCACAAACTCCTCCCATCTTTCCAATTAGCTAACCACAGCACTAACCCAACACTACCTCCTCCATCTTCCCACTACTATCACATCTCCTCAACTAACATGTACAAGCATACCTTACCTATGCTCACTGCATGCATTCTCCTTGCATATCTTACATCCTACCAAAGCTCCATCATTCTCCCACTCAACAACTACCACTGTACTACTACTCACACCACCACTCATGTCTCACCCTCACTCAACTCCCCTCCCACCAATTCAAGAACCATCCCTATGCACCCCCCACATATTCTACCAACTATATTACTCAAACATAAAGCATCCTTGCAACTTAACATAGTAACCCTCCCACCATACCCATTACCCATAGAGCACAATCATAACGTTTCCCTTATAAACAAACACATTCAAAAACTGAGAAAACTAATAACCTCATGCATATCAAAACTAGCCCTAAGTGGAGACATCCACCCCATCCCTGGCCCTACCATCTCCAACCCCAATCCTCATACTCATACTAGAAACCACAACTTCTCCCATATTATAGCCAATAGAAAGCCAAATGACTTCCTTCTACTAATCCTAAATATTAGAAGTATATTCAACAAAGTCCATGAACTCCATGCCACCACAGATTTGTACGCCCCAGATATAGTCATTCTGACAGAAACCTGGCTAAAACCTCACATTACCAGGGAGCAAATACTCCCTACAGGTTACGGCATGCTAAGAGTAGACCGGCTAAACAAGAAAGGAGGCGGTGTAGCTATAATATTTAAACAGCATCTAAACATCCAGATCTTAAAATCATCAGCTCCACAAATAGGCAGTGAAGAAATAATATATACCAACCTCAAAATAAACCAAAACAAAACCATCAACATAATTGGATGCTACTTCCCACCTGGCCAAAACTTCCCTCCACTAGAAAACCTCCTCAGCTGGTCTACCCACCATCTCCACCAAGCAACTATCATTTTAGGTGATTTCAATATTGACTGGCAATCCTGTTCTGGCAACCATCCAACCCATCATGTAAACCTTCATGGCTTCACCCAACTAGTCCAGTCGCCAACCAGGATAAATAAAAACTCCAGCAAGCACACTACCCTGGATTGGATACTAGTCAGTAAGAGTCCCCAGTCATATATAACAGGCTGCTTATCAGATACCCTCAGTGATCACTCCCCAGCATTCCTACTCAAAAAATAACTATACCAAGCTAAACCTGACATCTACCATCAAATACGTAAAAAAACTAAACTTTAACCCACTCACATTCATCTCATCCCTCAAAGAATGTAACTGGCATCCTCTAAAGTACCTCAGTCTTGATGATGCAGTTGAATTTTTTAATACTACCTCCCTGAGCATCTTTAATTACCATGCCCCCATAAGACTTTCCAGAACCAAAGCACAACCCTCCCCATGGCTACAGAAAACCACTAAGTCAGAAATGAAAAACAGGGATAAAGCCTGGGAGCACTGGCACAAAACCAAAACCACCTCAATTAGACAGAAATTTCTCGAACTACGCAATAGAGTCAAAAAGCTAATAAAACAGGACAAATTCCAATACTACCAGTCTGCCCTAGACTCCTCACAACACAGCCCCAAACAATTCTGGTCCTCCATAAACTCCATCCTCCAACCAGGTAAAGTCAGTACCCCTCCTCCTAACATCCCTCACTCCTCAGAAAATATTACTACGTCATTCAACACACACTTCACACACACCATACTATCACTAGCTAAACAACACAACCACCCTCCCCTCCAACTCACACCTTCAACTAGTAATCTCCCCACTGCCTTCTCTTTTTCTCCTGTACCTACCTCCAACATAAAAAAAAAACTCTTAACTAAACTTAAGCCCACCAAATTAGCAGCAGACAACCTCTCAAGTGAATACTTAAAATCGCAGCTGATGCTCTGGCCTACCCAGTATCCATCTTGATTAACCGATCTCTGTCAGAAAGTTACATTCCCACACTGTGGAAAGTATCACATATAAATCACCTCCACAAAGGCAGACCCTCCATAGAACTAACCAATTACTGCCCCATAGCTATTCTCTCTTCACTCTCCAAAATACTAGAGAGATGCAAACAATCTCAGGTCTCAGACTAATTCCTTACTAACAACCTCC